>NC_045456.1:6269364-6287491 GCF_002776525.5 Piliocolobus tephrosceles
ACCGCACATCTACAGCCATCTGATCTTTGACAAACCTGACAAAAACAAGAAATGGGGAAAGCATTCCCTATTTAATAAATGGTACTGGGAAAATTGGCTAGCCATAAGTAGAAAGCTGAAACTGGATCCTTTCCTTACTCCTTATACGAAAATTAATTCAAGATGGATTAGAGACTTAAATGTGAGACCTAAAACCATAAAAACCCTAGAAGAAAAACTAGGTAATACCATTCAGGACATAGGCATGGGCAAGGACTTCATGTCTAAAACACCAAAAGCAACGGCAACAAAAGCCAAAATTGACAAATGGGATCTAATTAAACTAAAGAGCTTCTGCACAGCAAAAGAAACTACCATCAGAGTGAACAGACAACCTACAGAATGGGAGAAAATTTTTGCAATCTACTCATCTGCCAAAGGGCTAATATCCAGAGCCTACAAAGAACTCAAACAAATTTACAAGAAAAAAACAAACAACCCCATCAAAAAGTGGGTAAAGGATATGAAGAGACACTTCTCAAAAGAAGACATTTATATAGCCAACAGACACATGAAAAAATGCTCATCATCACTCGCCATCCGAGAAAGGCAAATCAAAACCACTATGAGATACCATCTCACACCAGTTAGAATGGCCATCGTTAAAAAGTCTGGAAACAACAGGTGCTGGAGAGAATGTGGAGAAATAGGAACACTTTTACACTGCTGGTGGGACTGTAAACTAGTTCAACCATTGTGGAAAACAGTGTGGCGATTCCTCAAGGATCTAAAACTAGAAATACCATTTGACTCTCCATCCCATTACTGGGTATATACCCAAAGGATTATAAATCATGCTGCTATAAAGACAAGTGCATGCGTATGTTTATTGCGGCACTATTCACAATAGCAAAGACTTGAAATCAACCCAAATGTCCATCAGTGACAGACTGCATTAAGAAAATGTGGCACATATACACCATGGAATACTATGCAGCCATAAAAAAGGATGAGTTCGTGTCCTTTTTAGGGACATGGATGCAGGTGGAAACCATCAATCTCAGCAAACTATCACAAAAACAGAAAACCAAACACTGCATGTTCTCACTCATAGGTGGGAACTGAACAATCACTTGGACACAGGAAGGGGAACATCACATACTGGGGCCTATTGTGGGGAGCGGGGACTGGGGAGGGATAGCACTAGGAGATATACCTAATGTAAATGACAAGTTAATGGGTGCAGCACACCAACATGGCACATGTATACATATGTAACAAACCTGCACGTTGTGCACATGTACCCTAGAACTTAAAGTATAATTTAAAAAAAAAAAAAAAAAAAAAAAAGAAAGCAAAAAAAAAAAAAAACAGAAATTAGGGCTTGAAAGATGGAATTTAGACTTTCAGTATGTTTATATTTCATAACATAGTATAGCAGTTAAAAAGATATCCTGGAGTTATATTGTCTGGGTTTTAATGATCTGCCCAAAACTAGCTGTTTGACCTTGGGCTAGCCACTTAACTACTCTGTGCCTAAGTTTCCTTATCTATAAAATGAGGCTACTAATAGTACCTGCTTCACAGGTTGGTGAGATAATTAAATGAGTTAATATTTGTAAAATTCCAGAATAGTGGCTGGCACATAAGTGCTATGAATGGTACACACACATACCCCTGATGACAATCCATTATAAATCCAGAAGCCCAAACAAGCTCTTTCTTCAAGATCTTTAAACACAAAGACTGGATAGTAAAAAAAAAAAAAGTCAGAAAATGAATTATCTCTGGTGAAATTTACCCTTAAATTTTAGTTCCAGTGAACAAGGCCTACAAACTGACACTCCTTTCAATACTTTACAACCAGAAATTCAGATCAGATTTCCAGATTTCTTAGCTATAGGTCAGCATTTTCCTTTCCTCTGTCCAGAGCTAGCCAGGGCTGGATAATGACAGCTGAGCCTTTCCTAGGATATTTTTCTCACTAACTTTGGAGACTTTGGACATAGTGTTTAAGAAAGTCTGTTCATCAAACTATGTAAAACCAGACCTTCACTCATCATCTGCCTGGGGATGTCCTTGAGTACTAAAGAGGAGTAGAAACCCCACCGGACAGATAAGCATGTGAAAATACGGGATTTGCTCAGACACACTCTGTCCTCAAAAAGAGTGGGATCAGTGGGATCAGCACCAGGAGACCTTCACATCTCGTGGAAGATGGGCAACCGAAGAAATATTTCTACTGTAAATGGGAAAACAGTAAAACTCCTAAGAGGAGTAATAATGAAAATTTCCATTGGTCTGGCTTCTCTAAAAGAATAAAGCTCTTTCAAGTATATTCCCATGTTTGGTTCTCATGACAACCCTATAAGAAGTGCAGGGGTAAGAATTAGTATTCCCTCTCATTTCACAGCTAAGAAATCAGGCTCAGAAAGGTGAAGTGACTTGCCCATGACATTGTAACTGGGAAGTAACCAAGAAAAAACTTGAACCCAGTGACGCTTATACCTCATTGTGGTTACCTGTGAGACCTGGTTTCCGAAAAAAGTGGAAGGCATACTGCTGATGGGGTATAAAATGATATAATTTTATACTTTGTATATTTATTAGAAAAAAATATAAAACCAGGACAAACTGGTGATGTGAAGCTTCCTTTTTTCAATAATTTATATTTAAAACATTAGTCAATTTTGAGAAAATCTTAAGCAATTGTTGGCACAGATGATTCATGGATGTGGCCAAAATTGTGAAGGTGGTCCCCAAAGGTCTGAAGGCTGGAAGCCCTGCTGAAAAGTGGTTGGAAAGAAAAGTGACTTGGGTATGGGTTCTGTAGGCCTGGCTTTGTCACTGAAGGACCATGTGACCTTGGACTAGACACTGAGCTCTCTCAGCTTCTGTCGTATCCTATGTAGAATGACAGCATTAGTTGCAGTAATTTCTGGAGCCTGTCCAGTTGGAATCTTCCAAGATAGAAGCTGGGTGTTATGCCCAAGAAGAGTGTGAAGGGCTGGGTTTCTTTGGCCCCTTCTCCTGCAGTCAGCTTTAATTTGCCTGAAATAAAGCTGACAGGAGGCTGCTGCATTCCGGATACATTCCTCTGTGTCAACCACTCAAGATCTCTTTTCTCAGAAGCTTCTAAGGAGGGCCCGTTCTCAGATTTGAAGGTCTCCTTCCCTCTTCTTGGCTGTGTGCCCTGGTCCCCGCAGCCTGCTTAGAAGGGGAGAACATGACAGACAAAGAGGGAAGGAAGAGATTTCTGCAGAGCCGTTCTCCCATAATGAAAGAGCAAAAGAAAAGACTTGTAAAGATTCCAGCAAGGAGGGAATTTAGGGCAGCGAGAGGAATAAAATCCATGATAGGCCACTAGGAATGGGATCGGGGTCAGTGGGAAGGTTTTTCGGAAAAAGCCATGGTTCCCATTGTTTTAATTTTTTTTATTTCAATAGCTTTTGAGGTATAACTGGTTTTTGGCTACATGGATGAATTGTATAGTGGTAAAGTCTGAGATTTTAGTGCACCTGTCAACTGAGTAGTGTACATCGTACCCCATATGTAGTTTTTTTATCCCTCACCCTCCTCCTACCCTCCCTGCTTCTGAGTCTCCAATGTCCATTATACATGGTTCTTATTTTAATGTGTCTTAGGTACTTGTGAGTGGGTGGAACAATGGCAGCTCTCCTACCACTGAATCAGGTCAGCAACCAGAACAAGAAGGTACCGGGGAGTCACCATCAGCTACTAAAATTATGAGAAAATCCAGGGCCACCTTGACCTGCTTTGTGACCTTGGGCATGAACTTAATCTCCCTGTGCTTCTGTGTTTCCATATGTGAAATGGGCATTATAACTTTAACTATCTCCTAAGGCTATGGTGGGGATTAAATAAAATAATACATGTAAAGCCTGGTGATAAGAACACAATAAATGCTACTGATTATGTTTACTACTGGTGATCTTATACTTGAAGGCTAGCATAGTGTTCTAGCTTGGAGTTAGACAAATGTGAATTGAAATCTTGGCTTGACCACCAATCAGTCCTATAACTTTGGGCTTCAGTTTTCATTGACAAAATGTGATACTAATGGCACTCACCTGAAGAGAGGGCTGTCATAAAGACTCAATTGCATAATAACATAAAGCTCTAAGCAGAATGTCCACACATTTGAATTGCTCAATAAAGGATAGTTGTGATAGACGTGAAGCTCCCAAACCCTCCCTCAAGGAAAGATTCATTGCCCCAGCTGCAAGGAATGCTGCCAGCAGACAGTGTTCACTGTTAGCACCTTCAGGGACTGTGTGTCCCTAGTAAGTTCTCTGAAGCAGAATCTCCCACTTTGGGGTGTCCTCAAGATATTCAGCACAGCACTGCAAATATGGTAGGTCAGCTCTAAATATTTATTGATGGGCTGACTAATTTAATGACTTGCTTCTGAAATATGAAGTATATTTTGATGGAGTATACTTTGAAACAGTTCAGGTGTGAGGAGGGAGAAATTCCCATGTAACTTAATTCTAATTTCACAGCAAGGATGAGGTTGCCCTTGCTAGCATTTCTAGCCAACTTAAGAAGGTTTTTTGTTTTGTTTTTTCGTTTGTTTTGTTTTTATGTTTTGCATTTTTTGTTTTGTTTTGTTTTTGTTTTTTTACTTTAGATGGGACACAGAGCCCCAGCTTTGGGGGATCCGATTTAGTCCTCATCAAAATCCCTCCACTGTTTCCCAAGGCCTGGCTGGAAGAGAGGACACTCGCTTCATGCTGACCTTGTTTCCAGTCAAGACTGCCTGTGAAAATGCAGTCTTGGCAGATGTGCCTTTTTGAGAAGATTTTTATCTTACAGAACGTGACAGATTTTCAGCCTCACTCTTCAATTTAAAGTTTCTCATATTACCCCCTCCCCTCTCTCCATTCCAACTTGGGTAATTTTTCTCTACAGCGACAGTTTCTCAGTTGGTGGTTGCATTCCAGAGTGGGTTAATGTGAAAGGCAGAATTGCCACATCTTGAATAACTTAAGCCCAAGTGAGGACTGAATATGGGATTGACCAGAATGTAGCACAGTTCTGGGCTTTTGAGCAATAGTTTCCAAACACCAGTCCATGGACCAGGGCCAAAGTTCTGCTCTCGCAGAGTTACAATCCAATGGGGGCATGATAAAATGCAATACTGGCTGCCATACTTTGCAACTTCTCTCATCAAGAGGAAGACCCCATTTCTGTATCCCTTGAATCTGGGCTGGTCTAGTGACTTGTTTGACCAATCCAATGCAACAGAAGTAACACTGCAATTCCTAGCTTAGAGCTCGAGAAGCCCAAAAACTCCCACTCTCAAGCTCTTGGAACACTACAACTGCCATGTGAACAAACCTGGGCTGACTTGCTAGAGGATGCAAGAACATGTGGAGAAAGGCCCCAGTACTCCAGCCTTCCCAACGAAGGCCATTATAAACCAACCAGCTGTAGCTGATCCTTCTGCTGATAGCACGTGCATGATCAGGCCCAGCCCAAATCAGCCAACCCTCACCCAAGCAGAAGAAACACTCAGCTGAGCCTAGACCAAACTGGCAACCCACACAATCATAAGTAATGGAGTAAGTGATTATTCAGGCCATTAAGTTTTGGGGTAGTCTGTTACACAATAAAACTGACAAAGGGGAGACTAACTGATATGGGGGAGATAGAAAGTAAAGAAGAAAACAAATAGATGACCATGATAATATAGATTGTAACATGTACATTAAAAGAAACAAAGAGGATGAGGTGATGGAGAAGGACTACGGGTGACATATTTGGGGAAGACCTCTCTAAAGAAGTGACATGCTTGCAGAGATCCAAAAGGAAGGAGCCAGTTAGGTGAAGGCCTTAGGGCAAAGGAAATTACAAGTCAAACCCTGTTAGGTGTGTTTTCAAGAAACAGCATAAAGGCCAGTGTGGCTGGACTGGTGAGAGAGGGAAAATGCGGTCAGAGGGGAAGTCAGAAAGGTGAGCAAAGTGCATTAAGAAACCACTGGAGGACTTTAAACAGAAGAGTGACATCATCTGATCTCCATCTTTTAGAGTTCTCTGATCTGCATCTTTGAGAGTTCACTCTGGCTGCAGGGCAAAGGATGGATTGTAGAATTGCAAGAGTGGAAGCAGGAAGCCTAGTTAGGAGGCTGTTGTAAGGTCCAGGGGAGAGAAGATGCTGCTTAGACTAGAGAAGTATCAGTGGTGGTCGTGAGAAGGGATCAGATTCTGGAATTATTTTAGAAGGAAAGCCTCATACAGCACATATGCCGGCTTGAAGCAAAATTTTATTACTTGATCCATGGGTCTAATAAACTTTAGGTCACTGGTATTGCTTTACTCTTCATATACTTATTCTACAACTTTTATTAAGGAGATTTTTTGGTTTTATCTTATTTTTAATTGACAATAATTATATATATTTTTGGGGTACAATGTGGTGAATAAGTGTATCGTTTCCTCATATTTCATACAGGTTTTTATTGTTAATTATTTATAATAGGCATATGAAGTTTTCCTCAGACTTACAAAAGCAGATGAAACATAAATCCAGCATCGGTTGTGTGTGGAATACAGTATTTGGTTCATAATTCCTGTTTTTACAATTTTGTGAATAGGATTCAAATTTTCCCTAGTAAGTTCTCTGAAGGCAGAACCTCCTTCAGGGAACATTCCTCCTTTGAACATTTTTCACCAGAATTCCCATTATAGTCTCCCAAGATATCCACATTTGCTTATAAACCACTTTCTTAAAATGTTATTTTTCTGAGAAGTTAATTTGGAAACATTGGTTTGTTTAACAATTATCAAGAAACTGTATAGTTTGCTGATTAAAATCATGGACTCTGGAGCCAGTCTGCCAGATTCAAATTTCAACTGTGCCATTTATTACTTGTGTGATGCTTGGCAGATTTTTTGAAATGAGGTAATAATAGTACCTCCCATATGCTGGTGTGTGATGATTAAAATACTCAGGACAGCTCCTCATACATAGTAGGTGCTTGCTCAGTGTTAACTATTATTGTTTCACGTCAAATGCCCTTGCAATGCCAGTCACTGGGCTGCATGTCTTTGTTAGTGTGACTATTCGAAAGGCGCAAAATGACATTCCATTTAAAAATGGACAAAAATAATTTTATTTCTGATTTTCTCTAATTCAGCACTGCCTTCCTAATTTTCTGACTCTGTGAGTTCTGACTGTACTTCTGTTGTTTACTAATGACTGGCTGTCATGCTCACTGTACCCTTGGCCAGCAGCAGCCTTGAGTTCTCAACTGCGGATTATGTACATAAGGAAAAAAGCTGCCAACTGCATAGGGCATGGAGACTATATCTGAAACTATCATGGTAAAGTTACCTGTTCTCCAGAAGAGGTGAATGCAGTTAGAGTGGTGCTGGGGTGTTCATCCTGCAACCTTATTCGGTCAAATTTCCAGTGCCTGGGCTGAACCAACTGTGGCTCCACAGGCATCTCTCTTTACTTCTTTAAGGTCTCTCCATGTGGCTTCTCCAACATGTCAGCCACGCGGTAGCCAGACTTCTTACATGGGCAGCTCAGGACTCTAACGGAGCCTGTCCTAAGATAGATAGATAGATAGATAGATAGATAGATAGATAGATAGATAGATAGATAGATAGATGATAGATAGAGCACACTAGGTAGAAGATGTACTGCCTTTTATGACCTAGCCTCTGAAGTCTATTATTACTAATCACAAATAACACTGTATTCTATTCCTTGAGGCTGTCACAAAGTCCCACCCGATATTCAGGGTGAAACAACATAGACTCCTCCTGTTGATAGGGGAATAGCAAGGTTCTGGAAGAGCATGTGAAACTGGAAATATTATGGCCATTTTTGGGAAAATATGCTCAGCCACAGACAGAAAGAGGCAGTCAGTTCAAGCACGACTTGTGCTGGCCAAGAAAATACCCATGTGAACAAAAAGTCACAGGCCCTACTTGAATTGGCTAAATGTGTAGCTTTACTTGAATGGCCTTATCTTTATCAGTTTAAGAGAGAGAGTGATTATGGGGCAAGGGAAAGGGGAAGAAGAAAACTCATATTTATTGAGTACCTATTTGTATGTCCTGAATGCTTTACATAAAGCTAACTATGGATCAACCACTATTGAGCACATGAGTCTATAGATGGCAATTTGAATTGGACTCAGCTGTGCAGTGTTCCTGAGCTAGGCCAGGCTCAGCAGATTGCTGGGCCTGCTGTACATCACCAGTCAGCTGCCAGTCAGCTGAGGCTCCTTGGTTCTCTTCCATGTGGTCTTGCATTCTCCAGCAGGCTAGCCCAGACTTGGTCACAGAGTGGAAGGGTCCTGTAGTAGCAAGCCCTATTATGCAGGCACTTTTCGAGTCTCCGTATGTCATGATTGCTATTGTCCCATTGACTGAATCAAGTCACATGGCCAGACCAGATCCACAAACATTGCAAGAGTGTGGATACAGGGAAGGGAAGAATTTGTGACCATTCTTGCAACATACCATAGCCTGAGACAGAAAATGTTGTTCACGTACTTGTGCACAATAATTTCCCTTAGAGGTCACAGGGAGAGAAGGACCGTGTTAAAGACTCCTTATGCTTCCCCCGGAGGGGGAGGGAGGATCAGGGCCAGAAGTCTCCAGAGCTTCTAGTCTAGGGCAGCCCTACATGGTCCATGATCATGAAGAGAAGTCCAGGTACTAGGTCCAGCCTGGAATGAAGACAGCATACTTTTAGGCAAGGAAGAACTGAGTGGGAGAAAAGAGATATATTTCAAAATATTTCTGATTGAAATATTGAGGATTTGAGAGGTAGAGAAAGTGAATTTGGGGGTGCCAGCAAGAGATAGCATGGTTAAGAAGGCTGGTTTTGCAGCCAGACTGCCTGGATAACAATCCTGCCACTCTGCTGCTTACCTATTTTTGACATTGAGATGTGATAATACATGTAAAACACAAAGTTTCTGGCACACAGTCAAGGATTAATGAATCATCATCATCATTAGCATCATCATTACTATCATCTGTGTGGAGGTTACCGACAGGAAAAGTGGTAGGCAAAGGATTTTGACGAAGTGTTGTAACATTTTACTTGCCCCCCACAATTTTCTTTTGGCATTTCTGTGTGTGTATGTGTGTGTGCGTGTGTGTGTGTGTGTGTGTGTGTGTGAGAGAGAGAGAGAGAGAGAGAGAGAGAGAATCAAAGCCTGAAGTGCTAATTTCTTTCTTTTCTTTCTTTTTTGTCTGTTGGACTGTGTTTTTCAGGTGGAACATCAACCGAGATTGGATATGCAGAGCTAAGGCTTATTTTGAGGGTAATCACACAAAATGATGTTCTCCTTTAATCCTCACAATTACACTGCAAAGTAGACATCGTTATTTTTCCTTTATCCTGGTGAGGAAACAGAAGCCCAGGGAGGTTAGGTAGCTTGCTCAAGATTGCTTAGTATATAGCAGATCTGGGATTCAAGTCTAGATCTGTCAGATTCCAAGTTCCATGCCCTTTATTCCTTTCTTTCTTAAACTTAGTAGGAAAGTTTATTTTCCTTTCTTGCACTTCCTTTATTTCAAAAACAAGATATGGTCATTCTACCAAGTGAAACAATCCAAAGACGTATAAATTTAATATTTTCACCCTAAGACCCTCCTCAGTATCACCACTGTGACCATGATTCCTGCCTGACCCACTCCTATATATTGCTGATTTATCTAATGTTATCATCGTGGTATGTGTCTTTCTATGAAATTCTCCATACTCCTATAAACATATATACACATGTACAGAGGGAGTTAATTGCGGTTCATTTTTACAAAAATTGGATCATATTATAAATTACTCTGCAACATGTTTTTCTACCTTAACAATACATCATAGCCATCTCTCTAAGGCAATTAACATAGAGCTAATTGATTCTTTGCAATAACTGCACAGTCTAAGGCACAAACATGATACACAATTTGTGCAGTCATTTCTAATTGCCTGGTGTTCTGATTGCTTCAAGGTTTTTTTTTTTTCCCCTACAGCCATAGCACAAAGACATCCTCACAGATCTACTGATGATGTTATATCTATAAAATATATTCTGAAATGTGGGACTCTTGGGTCCCAAATGTTGCAGTTACCTATTATTACTGTGCAAGAAACCACCCCAAAACTCATTATTAAAGTTTATTGTTAAAAACAACAAGAATTTATGTATGCCCTCAAATATCCAATTCAGGAAGGACTCAGCAGGGATGGATCATCTCTGTTTTCAGTGGTATCATTTAGGGGAGCTCAAATGGGCTCTGGAAGATCTACTTTCAAGATGGTTCACTCATATGGTTGGTAAGCTGGTGTCAGCTGTCAATTGGGAGCTGAGTCAGGATCGTGGGTCAGGGTCCTTGGTTTCTCTCCACTTAGGCCACTCCACAGGCTGCTTAGGCTTTCTCACAGCATGGTGACTGAGTTCTAAGAGTGAGTGTCTCAAAAGAATTGAGCAGAAGTTGCATAGTCCTTTTAGAAGCTAACCTCTGAAGTCATACAACATCACTTCCCACCACATTCTATTTGTGGAAATACTCACAAAGCCAACCAGCCAGCTCCAAAGGGAGGGGCATTAGATTCCACCTTTTGATGGGGGAAGGCAAAGTTCTAGAAGAACATGTAAGATAGAAGCTACTACTGCAGCCACCTTTGGAAAATACAGTCCTGCCAGACAAAGATCGCAGAGCTAGTAAGTGATGAAACTAAGATTAAAAACCTGGTCTGTTTTCTCATTTCATAATGTGATGTTTCATTAGCAGGTGAGTGGAGTCATCTCTTAGGGTTGGATTTGGTGTATGCAAACCAAGTCAAGGAAAGACTGAACAGGGGAGCCAACTGTGCACTAAACTTTACGGAAATTAACCTACAGGATTATCCAAAGACTTTTTTTTTTTTTTTTTTTTTTTGAGACGGAGTCTCGCTCTGTCGCCAGGCTGGCATGATCTCAGCTCACTGCAACCTCTGCCTCCCGGGTTCAAGCAATTTCCTGTCTCTGCCTCCAAAGTAGCTGGGACTACAGGCACGCGCCACCACACACGGCTAATTTTCGTATTTTTAATAGAGACAGGGTTTCACCATGTTGACCAGGATGATCTCGATCTCCTGACATCGTGATCCACCCACCTTGGCCTCCCAAAGTGCTGGGATTACAGGCATGAGCCACCGCGCCCAGCCTATCCAAAGACTTCAAAAGCCCCTGTCTGTGGTGAGATGCCTTTATGCCTATAACGTAGCAAAGTTAAAGACAAGGGGGCTAGGGACCCACAGGGACTTCCTAATGGCCTTGGCAACAAACTCCCTTCCAGAAGATGTCAGTCTAGCACTGCAGCTCCCATTCATCATTTACCATCTATCCCAGAGGGAGTTATAATTCAACCACAGTAATTCACAGTCATCAGCAAAGAAAGGAAAAGCATCTCAGCTCAGCTTTTTATTCTGTGCTTTTCTTCTTTTTACAGTTTTGGTTTGACAGAATGGAGCAGTTCAAATCAGGAGACTGGAAGAATGAAAGATTAGCTGGGCAGAAAAGCTCCCTACCACATAAATGAACAAGGTTACATGGTCAAAGTCCCAATGGTAAGTGTGTTACTGTGCAAAGTGAGGCCATGAGTGCATCTCAGAATATTACATTTAAAAAAATGTTCTTGGGTTTTTGGCCTTATTTCTTCTACTTAGATGTCTCCTCTATTTACCAAAAACATAAACCATGGCCTTCCTCTGTGGCTACATCTACTATGGGGGTTTTGTACTTTCATCTAACAGTTTCATTTCCAAAGGACAATCCCCATACCCACATTCCATTCTCCTACACCTGTGCCTTTGCAACACCCACTTGGCAGGTAACCCCTTAATGGAGTTCCAAATGTCTGTTCCTCCTTCATTCTGGAGGATTAGGCCTGTAGAGTTGAGACCAGACACTGACAGCAGACACACTCTTGGCCGAGATCCAGGGCAACTTCTCCCCCAACTCCTGATATTTTTTCAGTCATAATAGCTGTAGGTAGGACACCCCTTGACATTAGGTTTCTCTCTACTTATTTCCCAAATTCACAGGCCTGGTGTAGCAGGTTAAGGCAGCAACAGAAAACTGAAACAGCTGGTATTAATCTAACCCTAAGTAGGACTCAGGTTATGTTTCCCAGAAGCAGAGCCTAAGATAGGGATTTCTGTTCAAGTGATTGATTGGAGGGGAGCAGGATGGGGCAGTGGGGAAAGCCTAAGCAAGGATATGGTTCTGGCCAGGCACACTGGCTCACGCCTGTAATTCCAGCACTCTGGGAGGCCGAGGTGGGTGGATCACTTGAGGTCAGGAGTTTGAGACCAGCCTGGCCAACACAGTGAAACCCCGTCTCTACTAAAAATACAAAAATTAGCTGGGTGTGGTGGCACACGCCTATAGTCCCAGCTACTTGGGAGGCTAAGGCAGGAGAATGGCTTGAACCTGGGAGGTGGAGGTTGCAGTGAGCCAAGATTGCACCACTGCACTCCAGCCTGGGTGACAGAGCCAGACTCTGTCAAGAAAGAAAGAAAGAGAGAGAGAAAGAGAGAGGAAAGGAGGGAAGGAAGGAAGGAAGGAAGGAAAGAAGGAAGGGAGGAAGGAAGGAAGGAAGGAAGGGAGGGAGGGAGGGAGGAAAAAGAAAGAAAGAAAAGAAAGAAAGAAAAGGATGTGGTCTCTACTGGAGACTTGCTTCAGCCTGATCCCACAGCAGCCCACAGGAAGCATAAAAGCACGACAAAGTTACTGAAACCTCAGGGCAAGGCTTTTATACCCCCATGCCAGTCAGTCATTTGTTAGTCTGGGAGCTGTGAATGAGTAGGGGTGGGGCACAGCTTGCAGAGACGGGAGCAGCTATGAGCTATCAGCCAACACTCACAGGTGCTGGGGAATGGGAACCCCGAGACATAACCTTGGGCAAAGCAACCTAAATGTATAACACTCAGCTGCCTCATTGTCAGGCCATGAGGACAAATTATTTCCCCACAATTTTACAGTGCATCTCTCCTGTGCCTTCTCAAAGATGTGACTTTGCCCTGATTAGCCCAAGGCACCTATTTGCTAGGAGGTGGAAGTGGGTGTGGTAGGGTGAGGGGAGATTGAAATTTTGCTAGAGGGGGCCAGGTGTGGTGGCTCATACGTGTAATCCCAGCATTTTGGGAGGCTGAAGAGGGTGGATCACTTGAGGCCAGGAGTTCGAGACCAGCCTGGCCAACATGGTGCAGCCCCGTCTCTACTAAAAAAAAAAAAAGGAGCAAGATGGCCAAATAGGAACAGCTCCAGTCTCCAACTCCCAGCGCAAGCGACACAGAAGACCGGTGATTTCTGCATTTTCAACTGAGGTACTGGGTTCAGCTCACTAGGGAGTGCCCGACAATCAGTGCTGGTCAGCTGCTGCAGCCCGACCAGCGAGAGCTGGAGCAGGGCAAGGCATCACCTCACCTGGGAAGCGCAAGGGGGAAGGGAATCCCTTTTCCTAGCCAGGGGAACTGAGACACACAACACCTGGAAAATCGGGTAACTCCCACCCCAATAGTGCGCTTTATCAAGGGTCGTAGCAAATGGGCACACCAGGAGATTATATCCCACACCTGGCTGGGAGGGTCCCACGCCCACGGAGCCTCCCTCATTGCTAGCACAGCAGTCTGCGATCTAACTGCAAGGCAGCAGCGAGGCTGGGGGAGGGGCGCCCGCCATTGCTGAGGCTTAAGTAGGTAAACAAAGCCACTGGGAAGCTCGAACTGGGTGGAGCTCACAGCAGCTCAAGGAAGCCTGCCTGTCTCTGTAGACTCCACCTCTGGGGACAGGGCACAGCTAAACAACAACAACAACAAAAAAAGGCAGCAGAAACCTCTGCAGACGCAAACAACTCTGTCTGACAGCTTTGAAGAGAGCAGTGGATCTCCCAACACAGAGGTTGAGATCTGAGAACGGACAGACTGCCTGCTCAAGTGGGTCCCTGACCCCTGAGTAGCCTAACTGGGAGACATCTCCCACTAGGGGCAGACCGACACCCTACACCTCACACGGTGGAGTACGCCCCTGAGAGGAAGCTTCCAAAGCAAGAATCAGACAGGTACACTCGCTGTTCAGCAATATTCTATCTTTTGCAGCCTCTGCTGCTGATATCCAGACAAACAGGGTCTGGAGTGGACCTCAAGCAATCTCCAACAGACCTACAGCTGAGGGTCCTGACTGTTAGAAGGAAAATTATCAAACAGGAAGGACACCTACACCAAAACCCCATCAGTACGTCACCATCATCAAAGACCAAAGGCAGATAAAACCACAAAGATGGGGAAAAAGCAGGGCAGAAAAGCTGGAAATTCAAAAAATAAGAGCGCATCTCCCCCTGCAAAGCAGCGCAGCTCATCGCCAGCAACGGATCAAAGCTGGACGGAGAATGACTTTGACGAGATGAGAGAAAAAGGCTTCAGTCCATCAAACTTCTCAGAGCTAAAGGAGGAATTATGTACCCAGCGCAAAGAAACTAAAAATCTTGAAAATAGAGTGGAAGAATTGATAGCTAGAATAATTAATGCAGAGAAGGCCATAAACGAACTGACAGAGATGAAAACCATGACACGAGAAATACGTGACAAATGCACAAGCTTCAGTAACCGACTCGATCAACTGGAAGAAAGAGTATCAGCGATTGAGGATCAAATGAATGAAATGAAGCGAGAAGAGAAACCAAAAGAAAAAAGAAGAAAAAGAAATGAACAAAGCCTGCAAGAAGTATGGGATTATGTAAAAAGACCAAATCTACGTCTGATTGGGGTGCCTGAAAGTGAGGGGGAAAATGGAACCAAGTTGGAAAACACTCTTCAGGATATCATCCAGGAGAACTTCCCCAACCTAGTAGGGCAGGCCAACATTCAAATTCAGGAAATACAGAGAACGCCACAAAGATACTCCTCGAGAAGAGCAACTCCAAGACATATAACTGCCAGATTCACCAAAGTTGAAATGAAGGAAAAAATCTTAAGGAAAGCCAGAGAGAAAGGTTGGGTTACCCACAAAGGAAAGACCACCAGACTAACAGCAGATCTCTTGGCAGAAACTCTACAAGCCAGAAGAGAGTGGGGGCCAATATTTAACATTCTTAAAGAAAAGAATTTTCAACCCAGAATTTCATATCCAGCCAAACTAAGTTTCATAAGTGAAGGAGACATAAAATCCTTTACAGACAAGCAAATGCTTAGAGATTTTGTCACCACCAGGCCTGCCTTACAAGAGACCCTGAAGGATGCACTAAACATGGAAAGGAACAACCGGTACCAGCCATTGCAAAAACATGCCAAAATGTAAAGACCATCGAGGCTAGGAAGAAACTGCATCAACTAACGAGCAAAATAACCAGTTAATATCATAATGACAGGATCAAATTCACACACAACAATATTAACCTTAAATGTAAATGGACTAAATGCTCCAATTAAAAGACACAGACTGGCAAACTGGATAAAGAGTCAAGACCCATCAGTGTGCTGTATTCAGGAGACCCATCTCACATGCAGAGACATACATAGGCTCAAAATAAAGGGATGGAGGAAGATCTACCAAGCAAATGGAGAACAAAAAAAGCAGGGGTTGCAATCCTAGTCTCTGATAAAACAGAGTTTAAACCATCAAAGATCAAAAGACACAAAGAAGGCCATTACATAATGGTAAAGGGATCAATTCACCAGGAAGAGCTAACTATCCTAAATATATATGCACCCAATACAGGCACACCCAGATTCATAAAGCAAGTCCTTAGAGACTTACAAAAAGACTTAGACTCCCATACAATAATAATGGGAGACTTCAACACCCCACTGTCAACATTAGACAGATCAATGAGACAGAAAGTTAACAAGGATATCCAGGAATTGAACTCATCTCTGCAGCAAGCAGACCTAATAGACATCTACAGAACTCTCCACCCCAAATCAACAGAATATACATTCTTCTCAGCAGCACATCACACTTATTCAAAAATTGACCACATAGTTGGAAGTAAAGCACTCCTCAGCAAATGTACAAGAACAGAAATTATAACAAACTGTCTCTCAGACCACAGTGCAATCAAATTAGAACTCAGGACTAAGAAACTCAATCAAAACCGCTCAACTACATGGAAACTGAACAACCTGCTCCTGAATGACTACTGGGTACATAACAAAATGAAGGCAGAAATAAAGATGTTCTTTGAAACCAATGAGAACAAAGATACAACATACCAGAATCTCTGGGACACATTTAAAGCAGTGTGTAGAGGGAAATTTATAGCACTAAATGCCCACAGGAGAAAGCAGGAAAGATCTAAAATTGACACCCTAACATCACAATTAAAAGAACTAGAGAAGCAAGAGCAAACACATTCAAAAGCTAGCAGAAGGCAAGAAATAACTAAGATCAGAGCAGAACTGAAGGAGATAGAGACACAAAAAACCCTTCAAAAAATCAATGAATCCAGGAGCTGGTTTTTTGAAAAGATCAACAAAATTGATAGACCACTAGCAAGACTAATAAAGAAGAAAAGAGAGAAGAATCAAATAGACGCAATAAAAAATGATAAAGGGGATATCACCACTGACCCTACAGAAATACAAACTACCATCAGAGAATACTATAAACACCTCTACGCAAATAAACTAGAAAACCTACAAGAAACAGATAATTTTCTGGACACATACACTCTCCCAAGACTAAACCAGGAAGAAGTTGAATCCCTGAATAGACCAATAGCAGGCTCTGAAATTGAGGCAATAATTAATAGCCTACCAACCAAAAAAACTCCAGGACCAGACAGATTCACAGCCAAATTCTACCAGAGGTACAAGGAGGAGCTGGTACCATTCCTTCTGAAACTATTCCAATCAATAGAAAAAGAGGGAATCCTCCCTAACTCATTTTATGAGGCCAACATCATCCTGATACCGAAGCCTGGCAGAAACACAACAAAAAAAGAGAATTTTAGAGCAATATCCCTGATGAACATCGATGCAAAAATCCTCAATAAAATACTGGCAAACTGAATCCAGCAGCACATCAAAAAGCTTATCCACCATGATCAAGTGGGCTTCATCCCTGGGATGCAAGGATGGTTCAACATATGCAAATCAATAAATGTAATCCAGCATATAAACAGAACCAAAGACAAAAACCAGATGATTATCTCAATAGATGCAGAAAAGGCCTTTAATAAAATTCAACAGCCCTTCATGCTAAAAACTCTCAATAAATTCGGTATTGATGGAACGTATCTCAAAATAATAAGAGCTATTTATGACAGACCCACGGCCAATATCATACTGAATGGGCAAAAACTGGAAAAATTCCCTTTGAAAACTGGCACAAGACAGGGATGCCCTCTCTCACCACTCCTATTCAACATAGTGTTGGAAGTTCTGGCTAGGGCAATCAGGCAAGAGAGAGAAATAAAGAGTATTCAGTTAGGAAAAGAAGAAGTCAAATTGTCCCTATTTGCAGATGACATGATTGTATATTTAGAAAACTCCATCGTCTCAGTCCAAAATCTCCTTAAGCTGATAAGCAACTTCAGCAAAGTCTCAGGATACAAAGTCAATATGCAAAAATCACAAGCATTCTTATACACCAGTAACAGACAAACAGAGAGCCAAATCATGAATGAACTTCCATTCACAATTGCTTCAAAGAGAATAAAATACCTAGGAATCCAACTTACAAGGGATGTGAAGGACCTCTTCAAGGAGAACTACAAACCACTGTTCAGTGAAATAAAAGAGGACACAAACAAATGGAAGAACATACCATGCTCATGGATAGGAAGAATCAATATCATGAAAATGGCCATACTGCCCAAGGTAAGTTATAGATTCAATGCCATCCCCATGAAGCTACCAATGACTTTCTTCACAGAATTGGAAAAAACTGCTTTAAAGTTCATATGGAAACAAAAAAGAGCCCACGTTGCCAAGACAATCCTAAGCCAAAAGAACAAAGCTGGAGTCATCACACTACCTGACTTCAAACTATACTACAAGGCTACAGTAACCAAAACAGCATGGTACTGGTACCAAAACAGAGATATAGACCAACAAACAGAACAGAGGTCTCAGAAATAATACCGCACATCTACAGCCATCTGATCTTTGACAAAC
>NC_045456.1:6287891-6367473 GCF_002776525.5 Piliocolobus tephrosceles
GAAAATTAATTCAAGATGGATTAGAGACTTAAATGTTAGACCTAATAACATAAAAACCCTAGAAGAAAACCTAGGTAGTACCATTCAGGACATAGGCATGGGCAAGGACTTCATGTCTAAAACACCAAAAGCAATGGCAACAAAAGCCAAAATTGACAAATGGGATCTGATTAAACTAAAGAGCTTCTGCACAGCAAAAGAAACTACCATCAGAGTGAACAGGCAACCTACAGAATGGGAGAAAAATTTTGCAATCTACTCATCTGACAAAGGGCTATATCCAGAACCTACAAAGAACTCAAACAAATATACAAGAAAAAAACAAACAACCCCATCAAAAAGTGGGCAAAGGATATGAACAGACATTTTTCAAAAGAAGACATTTATATAGCCAACAGACACATGAAAAAATGCTCATCATCACTGGCCATCAGAGAAATGCAAATCAAAACCACAATGAGATACCATCTCACACCAGTTAGAATGGCAATCATTCAAAAGTCAGGAAACAGCAGGTGCTGGAGAGGATGTGGAGAAATAGGGACACTTTTACACTGTTGGTGGGATTGTAAACCAGTTTAACCATTATGGAAAACAGTATGGCGATTCCTCAAGGATCTAGAACTAGAAGTACCATATGACCCAGCCATCTCATTACTGGGTATATACCCAAAGGATTCTAAATCATGCTGCTATAAAGACACATGCACACGTATGTTTATTGCGGCACTATTCACAATAGCAAAGACTTGGAATCAACCCAAATGTCCATCAGTGACAGACTGGATTAAGAAAATGTGGCACATATACACCATGGAATACTATGCAGCCATAAAAAAGGATGAGTTTGAGTCCTTTGTAGGGACATGGATGCAGCTGGAAACCATCATTCTTAGCAAACTATCACAAGAACAGAAAACCAAACACCGCATGTTCTCACTCATAGTGGTAACTGAACAATGAGATCACTTGGACTCGGGAAGGGGAACATCACACACTGGGGTCTATCATGGGGAGGGGGGAGGGGGAGGGATTGCATTGGGAGTTATACCTGATGTAAATGACGAGTTGGTGGGTGCTGACGAGTTGATGGGTGCAGCACACCAACATGGCACAAGTATACATATGTAACAAACCTGCACGTTTATGCACATGTACCCTAGAACTTAAAGTATAAAAAAAAAAAAAGCAAAAATTAGCCAGGCATGGTGGTGGCTCCCTGTAATCCCAGCTACTTGGGTGGTTGAGGAAGGAGAATCGCTTGAACCCAGGAGGCAGAGGTTGTAGTGAGCAGAGATAGCGCCACTACACTCCAGCCTGGGAGACAGAGCAAGACTGTCTCAAAGAGAGAGAGAGAGAGAGAGAGAGAGAGAGAATGTAATATTCGGCTTTTAGGGAATGTAGACAGAAAATCCAAAGTAATATTCGGCTTTTGACATTCAAAATCAGATTATGCAGCAGGCAAGGGGTTTAGAAGCCAAGAGATTGTCTTGAGGAAGGACTTTCCAGAATCCTTTGTCTCCTCCTGTAGCCAATAGTGAATAAAGTTGGAAGACTCAGCTCCTGGGTTTTTTACTATAGGGCAAAGGGGAGGACTTTGTCTGCCATGAATGCTTCTCAAGTTCAGGTGCTGCCTCAATTTCAGCTCGGTGTCCCCAGGGCCTGACATGCTGAAGATACTCAATGAATGTTTATGGAATGAATGAGAGCCAAGAGACCATCGTCAGTAAGCATCCTGTCGCTGAAGGTGTGGTCCATGGACCAGCAGCATCAGCATCACCTGGGATCTTGTTAGAAATGCAGCGTCTCAGGTCCCATCCCTGGCACACTGTCAGAATCTTCATTTTCACAAACCTCCAGGTGATTCTTGTGCACATTCATGTTTGAGCACCACTGCCTCAGCACACTGCAGGATCGGGGACTGGATGACCACAAGGTTGGCAAACTTCTTCAACACTCAAACAGTAAATATTTTCTGCTTTGTGGGTCACATATGGTCTCTGTATTAACTACTCAACACTCTTGCTACAGCATGAAAGCAGCCAGTGGCAATAGGTGAATGAATGAGCACAGCTGGTTTTTTTTGGTTTTTTTGGTTTTTTTTTTTGGAGGTAGAGTTTCGCTGTCTCCCAGGCTGGAGTGCAGTGGCACAATCTCGGCTCACTGCAAGCTCCACTTCCCAAGTTCATGCCATTCTCCTTCCTCAGCCTCCAGAACAGCTGGGACTACAGGTGCCCGCCACTACACCCAGCTAATTTTTATTTTTATTTTTATTTTTTGGTGTTTTTTTTTAGTAGAGACGGCGTTTCCCTGTGTTAGCCAGGATGGTCTCGATCTCCTGATCTCGTGATCCGCCTGCCTCGGCCTCCCAAAGTGCTGGGATTACAGGCGTGAGCCACGGCGCCTGGCCCCTACAGCTGTGTTTTAATAAAACTTTATTTACAAAAACAGGAGGCCAGCAGGATTTGGTCTGTGGGCCATAGTTTGCTGACTCATGGTTTTCCAGAAGGCAAGGTGTCTGATTTCATGGAAATAATACTTTTTAATCCCAATCTCCCTTCCCACCCTTGCTTCCACCCTGAGCTTCCAAAAGGGAAGGAATTCCCAGTGACCCTCAGAGAAATGTGTAGCTTGACTTCTTAGCAGCTGAGGGAGCTCCTGTAGAATATCCTTTGCTTTCCATAGCCCCATTCCTATTAGGAAGTGTTATCTGCATGAAATTTTTGAGAGAAGAGATGCTTCAGAACTTTCTCTTTTTTTATTTTTCTCTTAAAGTATCAATAAAAATGTGTATATATTATACAAAAGAATGTATACCCTGTGTATTCATACCCTAAAGAAAAGGAATAAAATGAACACCCATGTACCATTACCCAGCCTAAGGAGTAGAGGTTTACTATATCCAGAAGCCCCTGCACCCCTTATGTCCATCTACAATTGAACTCCCCTCTCCACCCCACCAGAGGTAACCACTATCCTTAATGTGTCTTAATCTCCCCCCCACCCCGCTTTGCTTTCTTTTTTTTTTTATTGCCCTATGCATGTATCCTTTTTCCTTTCATGGAACTGTATGCAAATGGAATCATACTGCATAACTCCCTCTATGATTCTTCTCATCAAACCTCTCATTTCTGAGATTCAGCCATGTTGGTGCATGTAGCTATAGTTCTTTCTTTTTCACTGCAGTATTGTACTCCATTATATGAATCTACCACAATTGATTTATCCATTCTATTGTGGGCAGACACATGGGTTGTTTCCAATTTGGGTTTCTTATACTTTCATGAATGTTCTTGCACACATCTCTCGTACATGTATGCAAGAGATTCTCAAGGGTGTATGCCTTGGAATGAAATTGCCAGTTTGTAGGGTGTGCACATGTCAATCATTATCCAACCAGCCATGGATAAGGCTTCCTAGTGCTCCACACCCTTGTTTCATGGATTTATTTATTCCAGTTCCTTCTATCCCTTCATCTCTTTTTTAGTCATAGTTCTAGCTTCATGCTTTTGGTTTCTGTCTCTAGTAACTCTTCAGTTCTGCTACATGATTCATTCATTCGGCAAATATTTACTAAGCATCTATGCTATACCCATACATTGAGTTGGGCAATAGAGCTTGGACAAACATAAGACATGGGCTCTACCCTCAAGGGGTTCAGTTATTAATTAAGACAAACATAAAAACAAGTTATTTAAAAATAATGTGGTTTGGGCAAAAATAGAAATGTGTGCAAGGCATTATGGGAGCACTGAGGAGGGGCACCCAGGGCTTTGCGTCCACGAGGCCATTGACTGCAGATGGGGTAGGGTGCAGATAATTACCAGCTTCGTAGACACTGTCAATGTGGATTACACACACATACACACACAAGGATTCCCACCTTCAGAGTGCCAGCCAAACTTAGAAACTGGCTGTGAAGTGTTAGATGTCAAATCCCAGTCCTTTTCCCACAGCGAAAGGCACATGAATTAAGTTGAAGTTTCCTTTGAAAATGTATTCTTCCAAGTTCCTAACATCAGGCTCTACATCCCAGGCCATCCTCCCTCCTCTGCTCGAGTTGTGCATTCAGTTTATGTCATGGCGAACAATGCCCTATATAGAGAGGGGCTTTGGAAGCCCCACACTTACCACAAAGCCTCTACCCTACCCGAACCACCCCTGGGAGTCCTGGGATCCAGGCACAACTCACTTTGTGCTCTTAGCATAACGTTGATATTAAATGCTGTTCCAAAAGAAAAAAGCAGCCTCCAATTGGGCACAAGGTCACTGAGGAATAGGCAGAGACCACGAGTAGTCCACACAATTAGCCTCAGAGCCACTCCCCATTTTTGTACATGGTTGCTGGTGGGATTTTCCACCCAACTGCTAGCGCCCATGTCTTGGTTGGTTGGCTGCCCTAGGCTGCCGTAGCCTGCTTGGTCCTTGGGTACAGACATCTGAAGTTGCTCAGGGAGCCTATTGGCAAAACGGCTGATGGGTACAGGGTGTAAACCCCCCTTGTCCTCTGATGGAGACACTATCTCCAGAGCACTGCTGCAGGATTGAATCAGTTTTATCTCAATGGGGTTTTCCCTGATGCACCCTTGCTTGGCCTCCTTCTCTTCTCAGGGCCACTTCTGTATTCCCCAACTGGCCTTTAAATCGATACTTTCCTATGAAGCCTGAAGTCAGAGTTTACTTCCGGGGAACTCAACCTAAGGCAAAAAGTGAGTATTGGTATTGGCAGGCTGTGGGTCCCTCTACTCAACTAGGTAAAGATGGAGCAGAAAAGAGAAGTTTGCTTAAGAGCCTCAGACCTTTGCATACACAATCTGGTGACAGGCATCTGGACCAGCTTGCCTCCTAGTTCAGCCATAAGCCACAAGGCTTTGCCTCCCCTCAGCAACTGCCCTGTTTCCCTCTATTCTTGGCAAGGTAATGAGCCCCCCTATGTTTTCTAGACCAAGGTCTTCCCCACTAAAATGCAAATAGGTCTCCTGGAAGCTACTGAAAGTAGCATCACAGATAAACTTTGCTTGGGCTGGCCCTCGTGTTTCTGAAAAGTGTCATGGAAAAGGCACACAGGTTTGAGTCCTGACCACTCCTCCTGGCGTTCCAGTGAGGAAGGATTTGGGAGCACTTTCACCTGGGAAAGGGAGATAGCAAAAGAATGCTCATTTGACATCAACTGGGCCCTTCCTTGCCATATTTGCTCTGAAGGAAATTTAAAGGTATGAGTGTCCTTGATCACAGAGGGTTATGGAAATACTAAGGGAACATTTTCAGTCTTAATGGAGTGCCTCTAAATCATGTGTCTTGGTAGCACAGATCCTGCTGACTTGGGATTTTAGAATTAGCAGCTGTGAAAAACCCCTACCGTCCATCACTGTAAAACTCATCATTTCCCTGGGGTCTGAAGCTGGCAGAGCTAAGGAAGAAAGAAAACACACCGAGGAGGAGACACTGCAGGAAAAGCAGTCGGGGCTTTTGGAGTCACACACTGACATTCATCATCATTAGTCAAATGAAGAGGTAAGCCAAGGGCCGGCAGCCTCCCCATTATTGACTCCTGCCTCTGAAGGGCCAGCAGAAGGTGGGCCAGAGATCTTGTGAGAGGCCTATGGTCTTTAGCCCAAGGGCCACCTGGGTGTGAGGTGGCCCCATAGAGACCTTCAGCAGAGCCATGGCTGGGTACCCTTGATGTTCCTGCCCTGACCTATGCACGATGGGCAGAAATTTGGTACAAGGTAATTATCAATTAGAGCAGAACTGAAATGAAGTGTAGGATGGGTTTCTGGAGAGGGTGTAGGTAAGATCAAGAAGGTAAGGCCTCAAGAATGAAGAGACTTCAGGGGCATATATGGTTGTGAACAGAACTACTTTATGTTCACTGAAATCGATTTCCTTCTCTTCTGCATACCGCTGAGGAAGCAACATTCAGTCCTGGTTCTCTGCTCTGAGCTGTCAGGAAATGGCCCATTAGAGTCAGGCTGGAATCAAATCTCTGTGTAACACTCCAGAGTCAACGCAGTCTGCTTAGTTAGCTTGGGAAGCAATCAATTACCTGCTGCTTTACCCTCTGGTGTGGGTAAATCTGTATTAAAGCCAGTTGAGGGGTCTAGAAGTGGCACGGAGAAGGGAAGGAGGCCAAGCAAGGGTGCATCAGGGAAAACCCCGTGGAGATAAAACTTTGACTTCATCCTGCAGCAGTGCTCTGGAGATAGTGTCTCCATCAGGGGACAAGGGGGAGTTTACACCCTGTACCCGTCAGCCATTTTGCCAATGAGACTGTCCCTGGGAATTCCAGCTGTCTGTACCCAAGGACCAAGCAGATTCTGGCAGCCCCCCAACCAAGACATGGGTGCTGGTTGCTGGGTGGCACAGAGCTAGATGCATTCCCCATCCTGCCTTGGCTTAGGCATTGACATGTGACTGAGTTCTGGCTAATGGAATGTGGACAGAAGTAAGGTGTACTGTGTCCTCACCTGGGCTGTGGAACCTCCTACAGGATCCTCCATACTTCCTTCCCCCACCTGCCTTTCTGAGGCAGAGGACCTAGTGGATGACACTGAAGCTCTAGGGGAGGGCAGAGCCTCAGGCAGAAGGGACCTGGATCTCTGCATGACTGCATGGAGCAACACCTTCATCCTCACATGGCCAGCTGGACTTTATGTGAGCAAGAAATAAATGTCTATTGTGTTATGCCCCTCAGAATTGGGGGTTTGTCTGTTAGAGCAGCTAACATTGCCTAAATTAATTCAATGAAGAAGCTGGACTATGACAAAAGTAATCGTCAATATTGCACTATTGAGCCAAGGATGGGCCCCGATGGCAACAATCCTAATGAGAGGCAAGGAAACTCACACAAAAAAACTAGCTGCCTGTATCAAAAATGTCCCTTCCCAATTTGAGAAGCAGGGTGGTATGCAAAAGCCAAGTGCGATGCAGGCCAGCGGGTAAAAGCATGAATTCTGCTTTTGTCATTTGCTAGTGATGTGACCTCACAAGGAGGCTTCCTCTCTAAGGCTTAGTTTCTTTATCTGTAAAATGGAGATAACCATGTCTAATTCTTGTGGTTCTATCACTCAGTTTCAATAAGATTATGCATTTAACGTGTCCATACAATGCCTGACACCTGGTAGGCCTGTCTGAAATAAGAGTTTTCCATTTTCTTCCTTGTCTTTCTCTACACCACCATTTCCCCCATAATCACTGGGTAGTGTTTGACCTCAGCAAAATGGCACACACATATACCTTCTCCCAATTTCTCAAGTGTAGGAGAAAGGCAGAGGCTGGTGCTGGCCTTCTCTGTCATGCTGGGGCCACTTGACCAAGGCTTTCATTCCCTTGATTGATCACGTTCATTTCAAACTGCATTTGGCTGCCCAGAAAAATTCATCTCCAGCCTTCACAGTGAACTAGAAGGCTGGCCTGGCCCCAAAGACACCTCAGCAAATCTGCTACCCAGCTCCAGGGGCGGGCAGCCAGGCATCTGGTCCCTCAGTCTCAGTCATGCAGCTATGACTGACAGCAGCAGGGAGCTGAAGCTCTGATGTGAAGATCTGCTTTGGCTTCTAGAAAAATAGCAGCAGCAGCAGCAGCGGCAGCAGCAGTGACAGCAGGCTCCATTGAAAAGCAGCCCTGCCAGCACAGCTGAGGTTGATGCCCCGCTGCCCAGGGACCCACACCGGAGGGTAAAACAGCAGGTAATTGATGGTTTCCCAAACTAACTTAGCAGACTGAATTGACTCTGGAGTTTAAGACAGAGGTTTGATTCCAGCCTGACCCTAGCAGGCCATTTCCTGACAGCTCAGAGCAGAGAACAAGAACTGAATGTTGCTTCCTCAGCTGTATCCAGAAATAATCCCTGGCAAGTGTGGGTGGCTCTAGTAGTGGGTCTCAACCCTGGCTGCACATTAGCATCACCTGGGAGCTTTTAAAAATCCTGATACCCAGGCCACGCCCCAGACCAATTACATCAGAATTTCTGGGGCCAGGACCCAGGCATCTGTTGTTTTTAAAGCTCCCCAGGTGATTCCACCGTGCAGCCAGAGGTGAGAATTGCTGGTCTACAGCTTTCAAGTACCAGTCCAAGCATTAACTCCCTTGATGTATGCGAGGTAGTGTAAGTGCTGTTAATCCTATTTGACAAAGGAGACAATAAACTCAGACGGGAAGAATAATTTTGCTTAGTCATATGCTTGATGAGTGAAGAAGCTGGGATGCAGTTCAGGCCTTTGGTGTTTAAGTCAGTCACCTAATGCCTACTCTTCTGGCCTCATCTTCTTCTATAAAATGGGAATAGCATTAGTACCTACTTCACAGGGTTGTTGTTAGGATGAAGTAACTCAATTCTTTTTTTTTTTTATTCATTTGACTTAATATGTACATATAACCTTCCAGTGTGCCCAGGACTATTCAAGCACTTTACAAATGTTAACTTAGGTTAGTTTGCTAAAATGCCTCCTGTGCCCTCCTACACCACCAGGGAAATTGATCTAGGGAGCAATTTAGCAACACTATCAATTGCCTCTAAAATATGTGAGCTTTTAACCCAACAAATCCATCTTTTATAATTTGTGAAAAAGAAATAATTAAGGGCCTATGCAAAGATTGAACCACAAGGGTGATAGGGTGATCACTGCAGTTTTATTTAAAAATACAGTGGAACACTAAGGTTCAAATATAAGGGATTCATTAAATAGTGTATCAAAAGCAGAAACAGTGTGGCTCAATTCTAAGTGGTGTATGGTAAATGGATCCTAGAGTAGCTTCATGTTCACGCCCTGTGTAATGCTCCCACTTGTGGAGTGTGAGCAGGACCTGAGACTTGCTTCTAACAAATAGAATATGGCAAAGGTGATGGGGTGTCACTCTTGTGGTTAGATTATGATAGATATAGATAGAGATATAATATTTATCTTACAGGCCTTAAGGAAACAAACCACCATGTTATGAACTGCCTACAGAGAGGGCCACCTGGCAGGCAACTATAGGTGGCCTCTAGGACCTAAGGACAGCCTCCATTCAACAGCCAGGAAGAAGCCAGGCCCTCAGTCATATAGCTTCAAGAGAATAAATTGTGTCAACAACCCCAATGAGCTTAGATGAGAGAATTCTTCCCCAGTCAAACCTCCAGCTGAGAATACAGCTTGACCTACCTCATGCTAGCAGCCTTGTGAGACTCTGAGCAGAGAATCAAGCTAAACTGTGCCTGAACTCCTGATTCATGGAAACTGTAAGATAATTAATATGTGTTGTTTTTAGCCTCTGAATTTTTGGTAATTTGTTACATTGAAATAGAAAACTAATACAGATTATTTTAGATGAAAGACATTTATAAAATATGATTAAATTACAAAGCTCAGATTATAAAGGACTATGATACACACACACACACACACACACACATACACACACACACAAAGACTCTGAAAAGTAGCAATACAGTAAAATTTGGAATGACTTTGATTTCTTTCTTTTTGATTCTCTGTATTTTCTAAAATTACTTTTATTAATATAATATTAGAAAACATTGAAAATAAATATTAAAACATTCAAGTGTTAAGAGTGTTTATCTCTGGGTGGTAAAATTATGTATTAATTTTATATTCTGAAATTCTAGGAAGTTATTTGAATTTTTCTGCCATGAAGAGCTGACACTGCCTAGTGTAATTAAACAGAATAAATAAATAATCCCCAATTGTTTGTTCCAGTGTAGAAAAAATTCTACCATCATTGCTCCCAGATTTAATTAAGACAGAAAAACCATCCACCTAGGGCCTGTAGTCCATTCTCACATTGCCGTAAAGAACTACCTGAGACTGGGTAATTTATAAAGAAAAGAAGTTTAATTGGCTCATGGTTCTACAGGCTGTACAAGAAGCATGGCTGGGAGGCCTTAGGAAACTTACAATCACGGCAGAAGGTGAAGGGGAAGTAGGCACATATTACATGTGTGGAGCAGGAGAAAGAGAGTGAAGAGGGAGGTGCTACACACTTTTAAACAACCAGATCTCGTGAGAACTCACTATCGCAACAACAGAAAGAGGGAAATCCACCTCCACCTCCATGATCCAATCACCTCCCACCAGGTCCCTCCCTCAACACTGGGAATTACAAATCGCTATGAGATTTGGGCAAGGACACAGACCCAAACCGTATCAACCTGTCTGCCAGAAATCAAGATACAGGATAACAGAGCTAACAGCACAAATTCTAGTATGACATGGCCAGGATTCTAAGCCTGGCTACCCAAGTATTGTATTTTCTGAAATTGGGCAAATTATTTGGCCTTTGTATATCTGTTTCCTCATCTATAAAATGGGATGATATCTATCTCACAGGGCAAGCGTATCATGGGGACTCAGTAAGATCGTGTACATAATTTATCCTTAAATGAGCCTGACATGTAATAGGTACTCAGTGAACATTGGTTAGTGTTACCATCATCATTATTATTATTAACCAACCTCCCATCATAGGGGTAGCCATATTTCAGTCCCAGTATTATTCTTAGGTTCAGTTCTTAAAACAAGTGCAGAAGAAAAACATAAGAATTATAATAATGGGCCAGGTGCGCTGGATCACGACTGTAATCCCAGCACTTTGGGAGGCTGAGGTGGGTGAACTGCTTGAGCCCTGGAGTTTGAGACCAGCCTGGGCAACATGGCAAAATGCTGTCTCCACAAAAAAATATATAAAAATTAGCCAGGTGTGGTGGTGTGCACCAGTAGTCCCAGCTACTAGGGAGGCTGAGGTAGGAGGATTGCTTGAACCCAGGAGGCCAAGGCTGTAGTGAGCTGTGATCACACCACTGCACTCTAGCCTGGGTAACAGAGCAAGACCCTGTCTCAAAAAAAATTATAATTATGGCATATTTGTTCAGATACTGGAAGGAGTCTCACATCTCTTGAAAGACCTAAAGTGGATGCTGTGGGATGCTGAAGACACATTTTGCCCATTTCAATGTTAGAAAGAGGTTTAATAAAATTAGCATTATGCTTCTGCCAGGATGACATGGGTGGCAGAACTGGCCCTTTAAAAATCTGAGTCAAGCTGGTTTGAGGTTTATTGCATGCTATAATAAACTGGTTAGTTATGGTGTGAGGTGAGCCAGGTCTAGGTCAAAGCTCTCTCTCAACATTCCAGAGGCCTCTGGGAGCTGGGTGGGAAGCACTCCAAGGCCGCCATGAAGCACAGCTGAAGAGATACAGCTGCCCTTGGGATATTGTCAAAAGCTGGGCTTGGCTGGGGCAGGCCAGGCCAAGAAGACTTGACAAACAGGCTGGAGCAGGGGAGAGGCCAACACCAGGGGACCCGTAAGCAGGGCGTCTGTTGGTGTGGCCACAGGCACTGGGCAAACACCCTGCCAGGCAGACAGATGGAGTCAAGGATATCCTACAAAGTTTCCCTGTCTAAGACAGGCCTGGCCTTTGGAGTCTGGCAGAGAGAGGTGGGCAGAGGCTAGGCCAAGCCAACCAATGTCACAAAGGAGCAAACTTACTAGTGGCAGTGCCAGAGCTTCAAAGTGCCAAGGATGGCTTGTTGTCTCAAGGAGCAATTCTAAGGGATGAGTCTCTCTCAGAAGCATGTGGCTCCAAGACACTCCCATGCACAGGCAGTGAATTTCCCCCACAGTGACCAGAAGTGAAATCCATCTACATCTTTCCCCAGAAAATTCCTCAAGATCATCCTGTTTCCTCAGGAGGGCCTGTGTCCACTCACAAAGAAGAACTAAGCAGCCAAATGGTGGCATCCATTTTGTTTAGATCAGGATCTCAGTAGTGCATGACAGAAAGGAACAATGTATCCCAGACCCAGAGAAGGGACAGTGCCTCTCTGGCAGCTCCAACATTATCATCATTATCCTTTAAAAGAACCTTCGGATGTGTTTGTTTTTGAAGAATTGGCCTTTGAAGATTCCAATCTTGAAATGCTAGAGCCAGCTTTCTAACAACCAAACAGATGGAAACAAGTTTAGGCGTAAATATTTTCTTGTGCATGGTAGGACTGTCCACAATTTAACTAGTTTCTTACCCTGGAAGGAAAATGTCTAACTTGAAAAGACACTCTACTTTGGTGCTTTCCTTTTTGCTTTCATAGCAAAAGCCATATCCAGGTCATTGTCTCCTTAGTACCAGAACTCTGGAGGAACCATTTTGCCCTGCCTTTGGCTGCTAAATCCTACATCTCCAAATCACTTTTCTGAGGTATACAATACCCAACTCAAACTCCTGTGATGGTGTCAACATTCGTCAGGGCAAGTAATGCCAGATGCTGTAACCACCACCAAATCTCAATGAATTAACATGATAAAAGTTTATTTCTTGCTCACGCAAAGTCTGCTCTGATGAATGGTTCTCCTCCAAGGGGAGACTCAGGAATTTGGCGTGTGTCCATCTTGAGGTTCTGCCATCCTGTGGGTGCAAGATTGCCTGGGTACCATCCAACTGCCAGACAGGACAGAGGGAGAGCTTGGAGGGTCCTATACCTAACCCCTAGCCATCTCAGTCTGAAGGTTACACACACCCCTGCCACTTGCATCCCACTGGAGAGAACTAGTCATGTGCAAAGAGAACTGGGACAAGACAGTCCCTGGCTGGGTAGACCCTCCCTGGCAAAAACCCAACACTAGAGAAGGGGGAACACAAATCTTTGATTTTCAGCCAGTCTTTTCTTCCATGGTGCTTCTTTTGTTTCTTTTCTTGAGACAGAGTCTCACTCTATCACCCAGGCTGGAATACAGTGGCATGATCACAGCTCACCCTAGAGCCTCAACTTCCCAGGCTCAAGCAATCCTCCCACCTCAGCCTCCCAAGTAGCTTGGACTACAGGCATGCACCACCACACCTGGCTAATTTTTAAAAATTTTTTGTAGAGATAGGGTCTCACTCTGTTGCCCAGGCTAGTCTCAAACTCCTGGGTTCAAGTGATCCTCTTACCTCGGTCCCCCAGAGTGCTGAGATTACAGGCATGAGCCATCATGCGTGGCCCCACAGTGCTTCTTTACCTACTGTATTAATGCTGAAATCTTTAGGATGGCATGCAAAGCCTAATATACCCCCAATTCACCATGGATGCCATCTTCTAGCTCATCAGGATGATCCAGTTTTCCCCTGGATATATCAGTTAGCTTTCATTGCATAGTAAACCATTCCAAAACTTAGTAGCTTAAAACAATACAGTTCTTCAAGTCACAATTTGCATTGAGCTTAGCTGAGAGCTTATTGTGGTCCAGCTATGCTCACCCATGTCTGTGGTCAGCTGCTAAGCTGGCTGAGGGCTATAAGTCTAGAAGTTTCCTCGGCTGGGACAGCTGGTCATTGCTTCACATGGTCTGTCATCCTCCAGCAGGCTAGTCCTGGCTTCCAAATATGGCAGTTTCTGCTTTATGACAATGAGAGCAGAATTGTGTTGAGCCATCTGAGACCGAAGCTTAGAACTCACATAGCCACACTTCTGCAGCATTTTATTGGACAAAGCATGTCAAAGCCAGCTCAGATTCAAGGGGTAGAGAACAGATTCCATATCTTGATAAGAGGAAGTTCAAAACTACTACTGTAACCAATGTACTCTGCTCTCCCATGCCTTCTCTACAATGTGCCTGTAACTGAAACCTTCCCTTTCTCCTTGTCTTTGCCTGTGGACAAGGCCCAATTCAAATGCCTCTGAATCCACAATAGCTTCTGCCTTAGTTTAAGTTGTTCCAAAAACAGAGCCTGAGACAAGAACTTGAGTACAGATATTGAGTGGAGAAGTGAAGAGAGTAAAACAGATATGGAGGACAAGCCAATATAAGGGTGCTCTACTGAGATCACTGTTGTAGGCAGTGAGAGGTAAATTCCACAGAGATCCCTGAGAAGCTATGGGATGCCTCTCAGACAGAGTCTTGCTCTGTTGCTCAGGCTGGAGTGCAGTGGTGCAAGGTTGACTCACTACAACCTCCACCTCGCACGACAAGAGATCCTCCCACCTCAGTCTCCCAAGTAGCTGGGACTACAGGCATGCACTACCATGCCCAGCTAATTTTTGTATTTTTGTATAAACAAGGTTTCACCATGCTGCCTAGGATGGTCTCAAACTTCTGGGCTCAAGCAATCCTCCTACCTCCGCCTCCCAAAGTGCTGGTATTACTGGTGAGCCACCACGCCTGGCCCCCACCTTCTATTGGTTGAGACTTACCCCACTGAACAGTATCTTCCCCGCACTTTCAAACTGCTCTTGCACATGGACCAAGCCAGCTCCCACAGCATTACAGAAAGCCCTGAGGCAGAAAGATACATGTGCCGACTTGAGGTGGGATGCTGTCAGCATGACTCCGAGTTTGCCTGGAAGTATCCACTGCAGCTGTGTCTGAAATCAGAGGGAGACCAGAGGTTTTGTGAGGTGCCAAAAATGTCAGGTATAATTTCCCTGATATCTTGTTGGAAGTAAATTCTTCCTCAGAGATCCTGTGCTCCAAAGTTTCCATCACTCCAGTGGTACCCATCATACAGTTTTTAATTGCAGACATTCATAAACGTGTATAATCTCCCCTGCTGAACTACAAGCTCCTGGAAAACAGGAGCCACACTGGATAGAATTTTTAAAAATCCTACCTTGGCCCCTAATGCAAAGCTCTGTCAGTTTTGTTGGCTGCGTAAGGGAAGAAACTCCTAGATCCAAGACATTGGAATATACTATTTCATTCATTTGTTCTGTCAACATGTAACTGTAAGTGCCTACAATGGACAGTACCAGAGCATCTGTAAACAAACAAACAAATAAAAACAAGCAGGAGACCCACTCTCCCCAGTCTTGAGAATCTTTTAATCTAGTTGTATATATAAACCACACATATATACCATAAAGTCTAAAACACCCAAAGCAACAAGTAAGCATGTCTAAGGCAGTGTCATCAGAGTGACCTGAGTGGACAATAGTTAAGTAGGGAAGACTCAGATGAGGTGTTACATTGGTCTGGCGGCTATAACAGAGGTCAATCTGAAGGAGATAATACAATAAAAAGGCAGTGCTATCTTCACCAAATGGTTCAAAATTTTTACTACGTTCTTCAGATCATAGATATAATATACATGCTTTATGGAAGATTTGGAAGAAGCCATAAAGAACAAAGAACAAAGTTAGTGCTCCCTCATAATCCTACCACCCAAAGGCAATCTCTGAAAACATTGTGGCACAGTTCCTTCTTGCCTTCTTCCTACATATTTATGTTATATGGTTGAAGTCGTAGTAGGTATTGATTCCTGGTTTATTTAGCATGAGAACTATTAAGAGACAGAGAAAATTAAATCCAACTCCCACATTGTATACATGAGAAATAGAAGCCCCAAAGAAATCAACATAAAAAGGCCCCAGAACTGAGATCAGAATGGAGGTCTCCCAATCTTAATCCAGTCCTTTTTCTATATGACACTACTTCTATTTACCTTTTCCTCACCACATAATTGTGAATCCAGACTTCAGAAACTTATGTTTGGGGCTTTAAAATTCCCAAATCAGTATGTACACCTAAAATCGTCTGTGTACATATGTATGCACCACTGTGGAAAGAGCTAATGGCCATCAACGTGGCTGCTATGAGAGTTAAAGAAGAAAACATAAATGAGAAAGCACCCAACATACAGCAGGGACTCTGTAAGTGTGACTGGGGCAGACACATATGTGTAGAGAAGGGCAGAGAAGAAATCCCAGCTCTGTTTTCTCCACACATCCTCAAGTGTAGGCACACAATGTTCTGTAGCTCAGGCTGGAATATAAAATAAACTTCTCAGCCAGGAAGGTGGCTCTGCCAGGTCTCCTCTGTGTCTGGGTGGATTCGTTTTTCTATAAACTTTATGGCCCTTTGCAAAGAATGACTACAAGTGCTGCAGATGTTGCAGGCTCCTGTGAGCAGATGTTCATGACTGTAAAAATCTCAGGGAAATTATACCTCAGCCTTTTAAGTCAATGAGCTAAAACCCAATATAATGTTCTGGGCTCGTTTATTATTTTCCCCCATTAGAGCAGGCTGTGTATTAGTAGCAATGAAACAACTGCACTTCTTGGGGAGTAACCCACGGTCACTGGAGTCCCAGATAAGCCCAATCACTCTGTGTCTTAGTCACTATAATTCTTTTTTTCTGGGCTTAACTGACAACACAAACCCTCTGGTACCAGAGGAGAAACACATTCAGGGACTCTGTGGGTGACAAAGAAAGCAACACCCCTTCCACCTCTCTTCCCACAGCAACTTCCAATCCCTCCACTGCTATTATCACACAGGTCAGTGACGAGAGGATCAGAGCACTGAAAGAGAGCTTTGGAATTATTTAGCCTCCCTCTTGTGCTGGAACCCAATATAATCATAAAAATTGTGTATAATAATCATGAAGGCATAAAGGAATTTTAGGAACAGAGCATTAGAAGAAACCACAGCTTGCTTGCTTTTTTCTTTCTCTCTTTTTTCTTTATTTCAGCAAATGCAAGAACATCTCTTTTGTTCACATATATATCAGTGCCTTTTGCAAGGAGGGATCAGGTTACTTGTATAAAGCTATGAATAATTTCTCTTCAAGAGTAAGGACAGGACATAACATTCTCACCACCATGAGCAAACAAGTACGCAGGCTGTTCTTTTTCCTCCCCACCACCCAACCTCTCCTCCCTTCATACCACTCCTGCTTCCCAAGTTTAGAAGTAAATGAGTAATTTAAAACAACCTCCCTGGCATGATGCTTCAACATTAGGCCAGGGCATTGCAAAAAACACGCTCCAAGTAATTTTCAAAAGCAGAGTCTGTTCAAAAGCACACTCTGCTCCTCCCTCAGACAACTAAACAGGGTGCAGATTGGTTTACAACCTGATTCCCTGCAAATGGAATAAAAATGGAGTAGCATCCCTTAAAACAGAATTCTGGAGAAAGCCACATGAAAATATTGAACCCACTTTAAATGCCCAAGGGGAGAACAAGATTCCCACGAAGGCAAACACTATGAACAATTTCTAACCAGCAAACAAATAGGCACTTCATTGCTGAGCCCGTCCCAAGCAAAGCAGCCAGGAGCCACCCTGGTTCTTTTGGTGGCAGTAGGCAAAGGTCCAGGCTTCCTTAGTTTATCCAAAGTGGTTCATCATCCGCTTAAATATGCAGAGTTTGTTTTCAAAAGTCATTGCCAAAGGCTTCTCTCACAGTCTGACTGACTCAATAGATCCGTGGAGTGAACCAGGGCTGCTTAGTAAGTTTGGTGGTCAGAAGCTGAAGAATTTCCCATCTGACAGCTTCTATTTTCTCTATGAAAATAATGACAAGTTTATTTCCTGTAAATTCAGTTCAAGCGGTGTGAGTTTGTGTGTGTGGTGGTGGTGGTGGAATGTCTAGGAAAATGAAGAGGGCTAGAAACAACCCCTGCAGAAAATGGGAGAAGGGAAGCTAAGGACATAAAAGATAACTGTTTCAAAAACACCACAGAACTGACCCAATAAAGGTTGGTTAATTTTGTTCATCTTTTCGAATACCCAGATTTTGGTTTCATTGATATTTCTCTATTGTTTTTATATTTTCTATTTCATTAATTTCCATTCTAATCTGTGTTCTTTCTTCTGCTTTCTTTGGGTTTAGTTTTCTGTTGTTTTTCTAATTTTCTAAAGGTGGAAAATTAGGTTATTGACTGGGGATCTTTCTTCTTTTTAATATAGGTATGTACAGCTATAAATTTATCTGTAAGCCCTGCTTTAGCTGCATTTCATAAGTATTGTCTATTTCTTGCTTCAATTCTGACAGCTTTTGCTTCATGTATTTTAGGACTCTGTTGTTAGGTGAACATATGTTTATGATTGTTACATCTTCCTGATGAATTGACTCTTTTATCATCATAAAATGTCCTTCTTTGTCACCAGTAACAATTTCTGTCTTAAAGTCTATTTTGTCTGATATTAGAATAGCCACTCTCTTTTTGATTACTGTTTCATGATATATCTTTTTCTGTCCTTTTGCTTTCAACTTATTTGTGTCTTTGAATCTAAAGTATATATCTTGTAGACTGTGTATTATTGGATCATGCTTTCTGTAATCTATTCTGTCAATCTCTGCCTTTTGATTGGAGTGTTTAACTCATTTATACTTAATGTAATTATTAATAATGTGAGATCTGCATCTACCATTTTGCTATATTTTTGAGTCATTTTCTTAGTGATTGCCCTGGGTATTGGAACTTACATTTTAACATATAAAATTTGTATCTTAACATATAAAAAATCTAGTTTCACAACTTATTTTCAGTAATATACAATAACTTTTCTCCTACATAGTTCCATTCCTTCCTGCCTCTTTTGTGCTGTTATTTTTCCACAAATTACATCTTTATACATTATATGTTCATCAACAGATTTATAATTATTGATTTATGTAGTTGTCTTATCAATCAGAGAGAAGAAAAGAAAGAGTTACAAAGAAAGTATACTTATACTGTTTTTTATCTTTACCTATGTAGTTACCTTTACTGGTGTTCTTTATTTCTTGATGTGGAGTCAACTTACTATCTAGTGTTCTTTCATTTCAGTATTTAGTATGTCTTATAGGACAGGTCTGCTTGTGACAAATTCTTTCCATTTTTGTTTATTTGAGAATGACTTCATTTCTAAAGAACAGTTTTGCTGAACATCAAATTCTTGGTTGATAATTGTTCTTTCAGCACTTTGAATATGTCATCCCACTATTTTCTAGCTTCAGTGGTTTCTGGTGAAAAATCAGCTCTTAATCTTATTGAGGATCCCTTGTATGTGATGAGTTGCTTCTTTTTTGCTACTTTCAAGATTCTTTACCTTTGATTTTCAACAGTTTGATTACAAGGTGTCTTAGTGTGATGCTCTGAGTTTTTCCAACTTGGAGTTCATTGAGCTTCTTGGATTTGTAGATTCATGTTTGTCATCAAATTTGATGACAAATGGGGTTTGTCATCACCCATTATTTCTGCCCCTTTATCTGTCTTCTCTCTTTCTGGGACTCCCACTATACAACTAATGATATGCTTGACAGTGTCCCATAGGCCTCTGAGGCTCTGTTCATTTTTCTTCATTTTTAAATTTCTTTCCTAAGATCGAACAATCTCAATTCACCTATCTTCAAGTTCACTGATTCTTTCTTCAGCCTAAAGAAATTTGCTGTTTTTCCCCTCTAGTACTTTTCAACCCTGAATTTTTATTTGTCTGCTTTTATAATTTCTATCTCTTCATTGGTATTCTCTATTTGGTGAGACAACATTCTCATGATTTCCTTTAGTTTTTAAGATACGGTTTCCCTCCACTGTTGAATATACTTAAAATAACTAATTTAAATTATGTATTTGTCTAATAAGCCCAAGATCTGGGCCTCCTCAAGAACAGTTTCTATTGATTGCTTTTACTCCCATATTTGGGGCATATTTTCTTCTTTCTTTTTATGTCCTATAATTTGTCATTACAAACTGGACATTTTGTATAATGTGATGTGGCAACTCTGAAAATCAGATTCTTCCTCCTCCCCATGGTTTGTGGTTGTTACTGTTTGGTGTTGTTGCTCTTTGTTCAGTGACATTTCTGAACTAATTCTGTAAAATCTGTATTCTTTGTCTCTACTCAGCTTAGTAGTTAATAATTGTACTGTCATTTCCTTAAATGCCTTGAACCAATAAATCTGAGTCTTTGCTGAGGGACTCTGTGCATGTTAGGACACACCTTTAACACTCAGCCAGTATGAATGGTCTTACAGTTCTTGTCCAGATTCAGCCATTTTCTTTAATTGTTATAAGCCATTGGTTAATTTACAGAACTAGTTTAGAACTCTGTCTTAGCCTTCCCTTTCTGCTTATGCAGAAGCCTAAGGTCAGTCAGAAGTGAGGACTTAGGACCTTCTCAGTTATTTCTTGAGCATGTATGCAGCCCTGAGTATGCACACAAACCTGTACATGTGAACATGTGTGTAGTCTTCTAAATTTCCAGGAACATGTGACAGCTTTTCAAGGCCATCTATGAACATCTCATTCCCTAGTTTTTCCATTTATGTTTTTTAGTTAGCTTGTTATTTGTCTCAACTTTCACCACTGCCTCCGGCAGCCATAATATTAAACAATTGTTGCCGATTGTTTTTGACAAATGCCCTTGAGGAGAAGGCAGTTCACAGTGAATGAGCTCCGAGTCAGGTCAAATAAAGACAAGCATTGTGGGTGAGCTTTTCCAGGGAACTATAAAATAGGTCAAATTATGACAGTTCTCTAAGAATGGGGCTTTGAAAGAGCTCCAACTCTGTTCTGACTCACCCAGTGGCTACCAGGTTGCTGGTTCTCACTGCAGTTGCATAGATCAAGCACACCCAAGCAAGTCTTTACTTCTGCCGGCTATTAGCTTTCAAGGCTATCGCAGAACTGGGGAGAAGAAGATGGGAACTAGACAAGTTAAAATACCAGAAAACTCACTGTTCTTACTGAGGGCCACCCTATTTAAAAATTTAAATGCTTCCCAGATTGCTACAAGCTTTGGGTTAATTTCCAGAGTTCTGAAAAAGTTGATTTTGACCTCATTTGCCAGTGTTCTTGTTACTTTTATGCAGTAGAGGATTTTCAGAGGTCCCTGCTCCAACACTCCCAGTAAAATTATTCCCAGGCAGTTCGCTTTTAAAGAATGCCTATGGTCTTGGGCAGGAGTAAGATGGATTAGCTAAAAGTGTGGAAGCAAAGATGGCTGTTGCTTCTTCTCAGTAGGTATTGCATTATCGTTTCCAATTATCCACCCTTCCCTGTATCCATGCCCTTTGCTCTGTGATGTTGCATTTCTTTGATCTACAGGTGGAGTATATTTCTCTTCTCCATTAATGATGTTTCTTGGCCATGTGGAACACAGACAAAAGTGAGCAAGTCAGTTCTGAGCTTACACCTTAAAGCACTTGATGTTCCCCCTTACCCCTTTTATGCTTCTGCCATTGCTACAAGAACATATTCAACTAGAACATTCTGATCCAAGAAGGAAGAGAGACACCTGGAGGTAGTCCGGACCCAACCTTCAACTTGCAGCCAAGTTTAGCCAAGCTCAGTCTGTATCATCCAAATGCCAGTCAACTCACAGGTGCATGAGCAAGAACAAATTATTTAAGCCACTGAGATTTAGAATGGCTTTTAATGCAGCATTATTGTGGTGATAGCTGAGTTATTGTGGTGATAGCTGAGTGATACAAAACATATTTTTTGGTTACACCCTTAGAGTCTGCCTATTCTAAGAGCTGGATCTCAAATGTATCTGTCAGTTATTTGTGCCACCACCACTTTCCCTTTTTCCCTCTAAACAAATGGAAGAGTTTGCTCCTCCTTCTCTGGACTAAGATAAGGAGCCATTGAAAACTTTTGTCAGTTATAGAATGAACATCTGATATAAACGGCAACAAGTGTAACAGATCCAGCACACCCAAGCCAGTCTTTACTTCTCAGGAAAGCAACCAGCAAATCACTCTCCAGATAGCAGAAACCCAAAGTCAAAAGATCAGGTATTTTTTCCAAAAGAGAAATGGTCAGTTCTTCCCTGAGGAACAGTTTGCAACATGGAAAGCTATAATGGAAACTCCAGTTTTCATTCCAGGGATTTTTTTTTTTCCTAAAGAAAACTAGGTATTTCCTTTAAAGCAGTTTGAGATCATTCTTTTGTGATTGCATGACATCATTTGTAGGGGAAAATGTTTTTTGCCTCAGTATCTTTCTGGTCAAAATTTGCCCTGAAAAATGGTAGGCCGTGTGGAAGATATATGAGAAAATGGGTGGGAAGGTACATGGTAAACTTTATAGGTGTTTTAAAAAGTATTGGTACTTTCTCTATTGACTACTGTCTTTTGCTCAGTTAAGTTTTTAGTCTTTAATAGGTAAGCAAGCGCTAACTTACCAATGATGTTAATCATGAATGATGATCAGTTATCATTAGAATAATATTAGAGATTGAAGTAAATATATAAGAATTGGTTAATCCTTTTCTGGATATAGGAAAGAGTGTGTTGGTGAATAAATATACATGGGTGAAAGTTGAAGCCCAGTAGTTCACTGTTTGATGCCTCTGTCCTCAATCTTAAGACATGTTTTATTTAAGTAACCCCCTTTCAAAAGGGGCCTGTGCACATCAATGAAGTATTGATTTTCTAAATGAAAGAGAAACATATTTCCTTGAGAACCAAAAAGTAAACCAAGCACAACTGCTTGTTTAGGGATTTACAATATATGGTAGATTCACATTTTTCTTGAGTTTGTGATAGCCACTCTTTTTTGCCTATCATGACTCTCATCATACTCTTCTTTTAAGTAATGGAACCCTAATTTTATTCAATATAACTATAGTATAGCTTAAAGGTTACATTTTCCCAGTCTCTTGCAATTAGATGTAATCGAATGACTAAACGTTGGTCAATGAAATGTAAAAGGATATATATACACCCACACACACATACACACATATATGTATATGTATATATAGTACATATATATGTATATAGTATATATGTGTGTGTGTGTGTGTGTGTGTGTGTATATATATATGCAGTTTACAGGAAGTCTCTTTGAAAGGGTGGTAATTCCCTCCTTCTCCTTCCTACTGTCTGAATATGGATGTGATGGCTGCAGATCCAAGCTAACCATATTGGACCGTGATGTAACTTAGAGGAAAAAAAACCCCATATGCTAAGGATTATAAAGCAAAATGATATTCAACAGGCTTCCTGACACAACATGAAGCCACCATACTGGCCCTGGCCTATTACCTCCAGATTTCTTTTACCTTAGATAAAAATAAAATTCTGCCCCTTAAAATCAGGTCCACTGTATAATGTACATGTGGTAAAATTCCACCTATTTTAGCTATACAGTTTGATGAATTTTGACAAGTTTACCCAGTCATGTAACCATCACCACATTCAAGATGTAGTACATTTCCATCCTACCCCCAAAAATTCTCTCATGTTCCCTTGCATTCAGTCCCTTCCCTCATCCTAGCCCCTAGCAATCTCTGATTTGATTTCTGTCCAAACAATTTACTTTGTCCAGAATGTCACATAATCGGAAACAAACTATGTAGCCTTTTGTATCTAGCTTTTCTCACTTAGCATAATGTTTTTGAGATCTGTTCATGTCATTGCGTGTATGAATAGTTTGTGCCTTTTGTGGCTCAGTCACCTCAATTTGTTTATCCATTTATCAGTTAATGGATATTTAGGTTGTGTCCAGCTGCTATAACTATTTGTGTACAAGTTCTTGTGTGGACATTGTTGTTCCTTTTTTTTTTTTTTTTTTTTTTTGAGACAGGGTCTCACTCTGTCATCCAGGCTGGAGTGCAGTGGTGCAATCATGGTTCACTGCAGCCTCCATCTCCTAGACTCAAGCAATCCTCCCACCTCAGCCTCCCAAGCAGCTGGGACTACGGGCATGGCCACTGATATGGTTTTTCACTGTGTCCCCACCCAAATCTCATCTTCAATTGTAATCCCCACGTGTCGAGGGAGGGACCTGTAATCCCCACATGTTGATGGAGGGAAATGATTGGATCATGGGGGCCATTTCCCCCATGCTGTTCTTGTGACAGTGAAATCTCATGTGATCTGATGGTTTTATAAGTGTTTGACAGTTCCTCCTTCACAAACTCTCTCTCGTCACCTTGTGAAGAAGGTCCCTACTTCCCCTTCCACCATGATTGTAAATTTCCTGAGGCCTCCCCAGCCATGCAGAACTGTGAGTCGATTAAATCTCCTTCCTTTATAAATTACCCAGTATCGGGTATTTCTTTACAGCAGTGGGAAAATAGACTAACACAGCCACCATGCCTGGCAGATTTTTTTTTTTTTTTTTTTTTTAGTAGAGATGAGGTCTCACTATGTTGCCCAGGCTGGTGTCAAACTCCTGGTCTCAAGCAATCCTACCTGCCTGGGCCTCCCACAGTGCTGGGATTACAGGCATGAGCCACTACACCTGACCTGTTCAGTTCTCTTTAATGGGATTGATGAGTAGTATGATAGGTATATGTTTAATTTTATAAGAATTTGCTAAATCTGTTTCACTCACCACCAATGTATAAGAGTTTCAATTGCTCTACATTTTTGTCAGCACTTTACAGTGTCAGAATTTTTCATTTTACCTATTTTAGTACACATGTAGTGGTACCTCTTTGTGATTTTAATCTGCATTTCTCTAATGATTAATAATGTTGAGCATCTTTTAAGGGGTTTATATGCCATCCATATTTCTTCTTTTATGAAATGTGTTCAAATCTTTTGTCCATATTTTTAATTGTCTTATTAGTGAGTTGTATTTAGAATATAAATCCTCCATAATACAGTGTGTTTTGTAAATATTTTCTTCCAGAGTGCAACTGATCCTTTCATTTTCTTAAAATTGTCTCCAAAGAGCAGAAGTTTTCATTTTGATGACGTCTAATTAACCAATTCTTTCTTTTATAGTTTGTGCTTTTTGTGCTCTTTTAAAGAATACTTTGCCGACCCAAGACCCCAAAGATTTCCCCTTACGTTTTTTTTCCAGATTTTTTATAGTTTTAGGTAAGGGTTGAAATTCACTTTATTTGCATATGGTTATCTAGTTGTTTCAGCACCATTTGTTGAAAGATATCCTTTCTACATTGAATGATCTTAGCACCTTTGTAAAAAAAAAAAAAAATAGTTAACCATGTATATAGTGAACTATTTATGGACTTTTATTTTGTCCCACTGATGTATGTCTGTCCTTATGCCAATGCCATCCTGTCTTGATTATTATAGCTTTATAGTAGGTCTTCTAATCAGATAGTGAAAGCCCACTGACTTTGTCTTTGTTGTTGTTGTTGTTGTTTTTTAATTCTCTTGGGTGTTTTAGTTCCTTGAATTTTCCATACAAATTTTAGAGTCAGCCTGCCAGTTTCTACCAAAAAAATAATTCTTGGATTTTTGACTGGATGGCTTGGAATCTATAATTTGGAAAGAACTGACAATCTGACAATATTGAGTATTCTAATTTATGAACATGATATATCAAAAGAGAAAAAGGCTGGGCATGGTGGTTCATGCCTATAATCCCAGCACTTAGGGAAGCCGAGGTGGGAGGATTGCATGAACCAAGAAGTTCCAAGACCAGCCTAGGCAACATAGCAAGACCTCTTCTCTATAAAAAAAAAAAATTTAAATTAACCAGGCATGGTGGTGCACACCTGCATTTCCAGTGACGTGGGAGGCTGAGGTGGGAGGATCACTTGAGCCTGGAAATTAAGGCTGCAATGAGCAATGATCGCACCACTGTACTCCAGCCTGAGTGATAGAGTGAGATCCTGTCTCAAACAAAAAGAGAGAGAGAGAGAAAAAAAGAAATAAAATGCAATCTTGTTTCAAACACTATTACCTAAAGTTTTTTGCTACATGCAGCCAAACCTAATACTAACCAATGTAGAAGTAGTCAAAACTCTTCATGAATGCGGCAGACACTGTATTAAAATATAGAGATGCTAAAAAAAAGGGGTGGGGGCATGTCAAAAGGACACAGGAGCCAACCTGAAAGAGCTTCTGATTGGCAAAGGTGAAACAATATTAGCAACAAACTAAATAACTCGAAGTATTACAATATATTAGATTAGATTAGATTATGAGATTATAACTCAAAGATTACAATAAATAGTTATGAATCCACACTGATGTAAATAAATAATTGAATGAATAAATGGGAAAGAAGAGACAAATATTCCTTACAGAATTCCAATTAACAAATGTAGAAAGAATGAGGGAAATCAAAAAGTCACTCTGAGAACACTGCAGCAAAAATTGCTTCAGGCAAGATTCACTGAAGTGTATGCATATGTCAAAATTCATCCAAATGTACACTTTACGTATGTACAGTTTGTTGTACATCAATTATGTCCTAATACAGCTGAAAAGTGTATAAATTTTATTGCATTTTATTCTCCAGTGAAAAGTTAACAACTTGGTGCTTCACTCAAATAGGGGAGGTGAACTTTCTGTAGACCGAAAAACTGTTCTAATACCTATACTTAAGGTCTCAAAGCATATCCAAGGGAATCATAGCAGGCTCTGTTGGTGGTCTGCTCTTACACCCTCTCCCTTACTACTTCAGATGCTGGCCTGACTTCCTATAGCCAGCACGGCATTGGCCTGAGGGATTTCTGTGGCTACTGAAGCCCACTTTGCCTGCCCACTTGTCAGGCCAGAAGTGCCAGGGAATTGATGACCCCAGAGGAACTGCCCTCAACCAGTGAGTGCTAGGAGTTGACTGATGTTCAAATACTCCAGCTTCCTCATGTCTTAGGTGGAGTAACTATGAAATGCATGTTCTACGTGGTTTCCCAGAGTACCACAACAGAATTGTGCTCTCCGGTTGCCCACAGAGCTAACTTACTGACTGCCTTCCCATCCTCATCCCACTTCCTCACTGGTATTTCCTTTACTTCCAAATAAACTACTTGAACTTGAATCCTTCACTGAGGTCTAGCTTCTGGGGAACCTTAACAAAGACAAATACATAGTGGGTATCTTTGCTGAATAGATGAGCATCTCTTACAAAAATTGCTAAGGAACATACTCCCCCCAAATAGAAAAACTACCAAGAATTTAAAGAATGTAAACACTTGGTTTTTTAATTCTACAAATAGGCTACAAATTACATTATAGATAATATAATTATCTATAAAACCAGTACAATTAAAAATAAGCAATAATATTTGCAACTGGCTTACAGTTGATCTGCTTCTCACTGTTTCTGATGAATAACTCATGCAATTGCAGCCATGACTCAGTTTATTCTTAGCCTAGCAGTATGTATTTGTCTATTTGTCACTTTTCAGCAACTCTTTGCCCCTGGAGTTTTTGTTTTTGCTACCCTTTACTTGTTTGTTTTCTTATCTGAGAAGAAAAGGGGAGGGCAAGCTCATTGAACAAAGCTGCACTTTTATAAGGCAATTATTTATCCCAATGAGAGGGTGTGCTGAGCTCAAGACTTGAACACAATGGGCTGACAATGAACAATTTGTGTCACACATTAACATGACAATTTAAAAACCATAAGAAATAAATACTGGAAATGAAATCATTCTGAAAATAGCAGCAACTGACATGATTACTTGTTACCTCTGTGAAGACAGTGTTGGTAAGTATGATAGATTGCAAAAACTGCCCCATATTCTTTACTTTTCCCTTTAACCACGTCCCCTTTGCCATGTAACTTTGCAGTGTCCTTCTCCTGTGCCTCTCTAGGCTGTCATGTGGCTTGCTTTAGGATAACAGGATGTAGGGGAACATAACATAAGCAGAGGCTTGAAAGGAGCTTCCATGACTGGACTGGCCTGCTCTTGCCCTCTGCCATCACCATGAGGACATGCTCAGGATGGCCTGCTAGAGGGTGAGACAGGCTTGTGGAGCACAGTGAAGCCACCCTACTCATTTTAGCTGAGGCTATCTCGGACCAGCTGACAGTCAATCACCAGATATGTGAGTGATCCCAGGCAAGACCAGATGTGATGCCCAGCTGAGCCCAGCTTAAATCACTAACCCACAGACACATTAGCTACATTTGTACTTAATATTTTAAGCCACTGAGTTTTGCAGTGGTTTGTTACATAGCATTTTGGTGGAGATAAATAATCAAATACATTAAAGTTGGAGTTTAAAAAATATAGCCTTCCTTGGGGCAATGTGGCCCAAAATTCACATGAAAATAAATAAATTCAGCAAGTCATCTGAGTACTTATAAATATCTAGATTAGTGATGGATTCTAAAACACCAAGATCAGAGTTTGCAAGCTGTTGGCCCACCACTCACATCCAGTCTAGGGATGTGTCCCTATAGAATGGTGAAAGCACAATTTATTGTCTTTTTTAAGTCAGAAAGAGTACATGAGTCCATATTAGACAGCTTATCTCTATTCATTTAAACTTCTTTCCCTACTATAAATTGGATGTAAAATCTAAAGCTAAGCCCTAGGTTCAGGAAAACTTGACTCCGTATAGCAGCCAGGGTTCAGAGAAACAAAACTACTAGGAGCTATGCAGAATAGGAATGTATTATAGGGATTTGACCTGTATTAATCCATTCTCACACTGCCATAAATAACTGCCTGAGACTGGGTGATATATAAAGAAAATAGGTTTAATTGACTCATAGTTCCACATGGCTGGGAGGCCTCAGGAAACGTACAATCATGGTGGAAGACACAGGGGAAGCAAGGCATGTTTTACATGGTGGCAGGAGAGAGAGACAGTGAAGGGGGAAGTGCCTTTTTTAAACCATCAGATCTCCTGAGAACTCACTCACTCTCATGAGAACAGCATGGGGCAAACTGCCCCCACGATCCAATCACCTCCCACCAGGTCCCTCCCTCAACATGTGGGGATTACAACTGGATATGAAATTTGGGTGGGGACACAGGGCCAAATCATATCATGACTTAAGCAATTATGGGAACTGGTAAAACAGCTTCAGTTTGGTTGTTTCATCTGTGTCCAGTGCTGAGCCTGAAGTTGGGTACACATGAAGTAGGTGAGAAGGAGGGCAACTGGGACCTGTGAGAAACTAGCTGAAACTTATGTTAGCCTTTCTCCATCTCCAAGCCTCCACCTTTGCTGCCTTGGGTGACCTGCAGGAGACATTGGCACTCTTGCCATAAAGCCACACTCATACCTGGCCTGGGATATGGAGACACTGAAGGAAGAGATCCTCTGAGAACTGAAACTGCAAACCTGGCTGCTGACTTACCAACAAGATGTCCCAGCTGATCCATGAAAATGTGCACAAGCTGCAACAGGGCCTGACCTACTCCTGAGAGCAAACTGACTATTTCCACCTTCCAAATTTCCTGCAAACTTATCCTGTGGCTGACCCTAACTAGAAATATGCAGGGAAAGGAACTCTGGGAAATGTAGTACCAGCTTAATCAAGCTGACACATTATAGAGCCACCACATATTGACACTTACTTGAACAACTGAAAACTTGGGTGGACATCAGGAAGTCAGCTATTATATCCTAAGCTTTAAATTTCTGGATGAAAACTAGAGATGAGCCATCAAGTTCCTGCCATGTGTCTCAGAAAGCTTTTGACTGCGAGTCAGACTGACTTAATATAGGGAAACTTTATTGTCTCACATAATAAGACGTTCAAAGGTAGTACGGTTTCAGAGAAGGGTAATTAATGGCTGAAGAACTCCATCTAGGATCCACGTTCTTTCTATCTTTTTGCCCATCATCCTTAGCATGTTCGATTTGTCCTTAGACTTATCTCTTCCTGGTCACAGGGTGACTGAAGCAGTTCCAATCACCACACCATAACATCCAAAGCTGTCTAGCAGTGAAGCATGAGGAAGCTTTTTCCAGAAGTCTCCCTAGCAGATCTCTCTTGACACTCCATTGGCCAGAACTGACCACATGTCCACCCTAAACCAATCATTGGCCAGGAAAATGGGATTACAAAAATTTTGCTTCATAAGCTATGTTCTCCACACAACAGTTTCTCTTATTTTGGTTATAACATATGCTCCAAAGTGCAGCTATTAGGTCAAAAGGCATGAATAGCACTTTTTTTTTAAATGTTAAACTAAACTGGTCCTGTCATTGACATCACTTTTCCCTTCTGTCACTAGAGTCTATCACTGGAGTGTTTATATACTGATAACCAGTGTATGAATGGTGTGGACTGCCCTGAATCACCTGGTTACCCATCACCTGGATCAAACCAGGTTTCTATCAGCAAGGAATAACAGGACAGAGGGATGGGCAGTGGCTTTTTTGTGTGTCTATGCATTCACCTGGCATTTACTTTGCATCTGCAACCATATCAAGAGCACAAGATATGAAAGCCTCACAAATAACATGTATGGAGCGGGGAAGAATTTCTCCTTGGCCCAGAGAAATAAAATGTGACCATCTTGTGAATTCAATAGGGAAGCTTAAAAATAGATGTATAAAATGGCCAACAAGCATGTAAGAAGATGTCCAACATCATTAGTCATTAGGGAAATGCAAATCAAAACCACAATGAGGTACTACTTCACACCCACCAGGATTTTCCAAAAACATGGAAAATAACCAGTGTTGGTGAGGATGCAGAGCAATCAGAACCCTTGTGCACTACTGGTGGGAATGTAAAATGATGCAGCTGCTGTGGAAAACAGTTTGGCCATTCCTCAAAAAGCTAAATGTAGAGTTGCCATATGACTCAGTAATTCCACTGCTAGGTATATACCCAAGAAAAAATACAAACGTTTGTCCATATAAAAATCTGCATACAAATGTTCATATCAGCAGTGTTTATAATAGCCAAAAGGTGGGCAGAATACAAATGTCCATCAATGAAAGATTAGATAAACAAGTTATGGTATATACATATAATGAGATATTATGCAGCCATAAAAAGAAATGAGGCACTGATACGTGCTACAATACAGATGGACCTTGAAATACTATGCTAAGTAAAAGAAGTCTAATATAAAAGGTCACAAATTGTATGATTTCAGTTATATGAAATGGCCAGAAAAGACAAATGTATAGAGACAGAAAGCAGATTCATGGTTGCCAGGGACTAGGGGAAACTAAATGGAAAGTTACTGCTCAGTGGGTATGTGGTTTCCTTTGGGGGTGATGAAAAGGTGGCAGTTGCACAACACTGCAAATGAACTAAATGCCACTGAATTGTTCCCTTTAAAACACAGTTAATTTTATGTTAGGTGACTTTCACTGCAACAAAAAAAAATCATTTTAAAAAATAGAAACATGAGAAAAAACAGCTTTTCCCACCTTTAAATGTCATTGTTAAGACTAAAATGGTTGAAACTGCTACAGCCACCTTGTGATCATGAGAAAACAAGTCTGCTAGGATGGCAGAGCAAAAAGATGGAAGGAACCTGGGTTCTAGATGGGTTGCCAAGTCATTTAATTAAACCTGCCACAGATCACTCTTCCTTAGGACTTTTTATTTTGTGAGATAATAAATTCCCTTGTCAAGTAGTCCTAGGGATTAGATGTTTTGCCAAATGTTTTTACTTTTTTCCCTTTTACTTATATTTGCTTCTTGGAAGCTGTTAGATTTCTGGAAACTTAATGATTCCAGGTACTCCCATGATCATTTTCAGGCACCACAGCTTTTGAAAACGCCCCTATTTACCTGAAGAAAACAGACATGCACCATTCCTGCTGTTATGAAAGCCACCCCTGTGAACCTAACCATTCCAGGCCTTCCAGAAATGGGGACTGAAACAGGATAGCTCCCTTCTGTTCAGATCTTACCTACAGTCCATAGGCACTTGAGGTTCTACAGTCAGAAGGAACCTGATCTGCAACAGGATGAACCTCTTTCTTTCAGTCCCAATCTTTCTTCAATTAATTTTAATGTTTCCATATATGCTATTGGGGCCTCTTTCCATTCCCACCACCACATATGTGTACACACTTGCACAAGCCCCACAGTATACTCCCAGATAAAATATTTTATAATCTTGAAAATCACTCAGAAATCACAATACCACAAATCCCCCAATATAATTCTACCTCAGCCTTCCCAACCTCATCTCCAAAGGAAGCCACTTTGGTGGAAAGAGAAAGGCACCTTGCCACCTCCTGCCCCATCCTCTGGGATACTTGAACCATGGTTGTGGAGTCCCATGTTGGAAGCCACACCTGCCATTCATCAGGAGCCCAGGCAGGGTCTCCTTTGTATTATCCAAGATATTTTGTATGAAGCACTCAATCAATGTCTATTAAGTTTGAAGTCAGGTATAACAAATCCCAACTATGACTTTGTGACACTGAATAGCTGACAAGATGCTTCCACATGCATCATGTTATTTTATTTGGACTACAGTTCCTCAAGGTGGGTCTTCTACTTATCCATACTTCATGAAGGGAAGCCAAGAAGTTAGGAGGGGTGATTTTCACAGACCCATGGCCTGAAAAGACCATCTAGGACTCTAGCCTAGATCTTCTCACCCCAGATGTCTTGCTCTTTTTCTTTCTGCTCTCTGTTGTGGACATCTGAGAAACAGCTGCCAGTACCGAGTACTCAGGATCCTCCTCTAGAAGATTCAAGAGCCTCCAGGGACTCCCTACCATCCTATCCTCACCCCCACCCCTATCCCCACCATCCAGGCTGTCGGATGCTCCTTTTCCTAACCTCATTGTTACAGCATTTATCTGCAACTGTGCTAAGAAAAGGCTGCTTTCATGGTCAGGTTCATGAACTGGGGAGGAAATAGTAGCACTGCAGGAGTGATGTAGAGAAAAACAGAATCACCTCTAGAAATCCACCAGAAGCAGCCACTAAGCCACTATACCTCTAGGATCTTTTTCATTTTCCAAAAGACAGTCTTTCATAAAAACCATGAATGCTTGGAGAGATCAGAAAGGGCCTTTTATCTTTTGGTCTTCCCCCAGTCCCATCCTACTCCAACTCCAAGGAATACCTGGTGGACACCATAATGTTGGAAACTGAATACAGACTTTGTATTAGTTTCCTATTGATGCTGTAGCAAATTGTCATAAACTTAGTGGCTTAAAACAATACTGATTATCTTACAGTTTCTTAGGTCAAAAACCTGAGTACAGTGTGGCTCAACTGAATCCTCTGCTTAGAGTTTCTCAAAAAAGAGAAAGACAGGAGATCAGCAGGGTTATGATACTTTCTGGAGGCTCTGGGGATGAATCTGCTTCCACGCACATTCAAGTTGCTGGCAGAACTCAGTTCCTTGTGACTATAGGGTTAAGGTCCCTGTCTCCTCACTTGTTGCTAGCTAGTTCCTTATGGTTGCCTTGCATTCCTCATTACATTGCCCACTCCATCCACAAGTCTTTTTCATGCTTCAAATTTCTCTGACTTCCTCTTCTGCATTTAAGGGCTACTGTGATTACATTGAGTCTGCTGGATAATCCCAGATAATCTCCCTATTTTAAGGTCAACTGATTAGTAACCTTAACTGCATGTGTGAAATCCCCTTTGCCATGTAACATACTATAACCACAGGAGTGGCATCAGAGGGTGGAGATCATGACAGCCAAAATTCTGCTTATCACACAGTCTGCCCTCTGGTGGCCCCTATAATTCCCATCCATTCCATGTGCAAAATATATTCACCCCATCCCAAGGTCCCCAAAGGTCTCATTCCATTACAGCATCAACTCAAAGTCCAAAAATCTCATCTGAATCTCACTAGTTCAAAAGTTCCACATCTTGTCATTTACATTATCTAAACTAAGTACAGATACAGCTCTGGGTATAATCCCTACAACTTCTGGGGCACAATTCCTCTCCATCTGTGGATGTATGAAACTAAAGAAACAAGTTATCTGCTCTCAACATACAATGGTGGGACAGGCATAAGGTAACAGTTACAGACATTATGTTTTAAAAAAAGAGGAAATGGAAGGTAAAAAGGAATCATTGACCCAAGGCAATTTTCAACTCCAGCCAAACTCCATTAGGTTTCTAGGACTAGAAATAATCTTCTATTTCTCAACCTTACCTTCTGGGTTCTCAGCTTCACCCTCTGGACTCTTGGTCCCACCCTTTGAGTCATCCTCCCTTTTTTATGAAAGCTGGTATTTGTTTGTACCTAAGTATTTATATCAGCTTGCTGCCTGCCAGTAGAGTTTGGGGGATATAACAGCCTTCTTCCATTTAACATACTCCCTGTTCCTTTTGGTGCAAGCCAACAGTGTTTCTAGTGGTATACAATTCTTAAGAATTTTGGGAATCTCCCATGGATGTCATGGAATGAAAGCCAGGTCCACAAAATTTTTGAAATAACTTCATCTGTTTTTGACTTCTGCTAAGATGGCTGAGGGATAACGCTCTTAACCTTTCTAAAGACCCCCTGATTTGATTGTGAGAATCTGTGAGTCACACATTTAACCTCTTTAGAGAGCCTTTGCGTGACTGAATACTTTGACCTTTGCAATCCCAACAGACTAAGGATTTCCCAAATCATCAAGTACTGGTTCCCTTTTGTTTAATGGTTCTTCCCTCAACTTACCTCTTTCCTCTCATGTTTAGCTAAAAAGAAAAAGAACAAACCAATGTGTACCTTCAACATTTTGCTTGGGAATCTCAGTGAAATTAATAAGTTCATCATTCACAAGTTCTGCTTTCCACATTATTGCAGGACACAATTCTGGTAAGCTCTCTGCCACCATAACAAGGATCCTGGGTAAGTCACTTCACTTCTCAAGGTTAAAGTTTTCCTCATCTGCATAATAATTCTAGTTTCAATTTTTAGGAGAGAGAATTCCACAGAATGATCTAAACCATCTTCTGAGTAGCTTTGGATTTTAGACATTACTGGATTTCACAAAAAGAAGGATGTCATCAAATCATTCAGTGGTCACATTTTGACCAGTTTAAGGAAAGGAGGAGGGTCAATTTGGCCAAGTTGTTTGCCCATCTTTAAATCAAGAGTGGGCTGGTGGTCTTTGAGATACTCTCTGGGACATGGGTCACATCTTCTATTTCCCAGTGTTCATCACAATGCTAAGGCTTCATAGGTAACCAGGCAACAGTCAATTTTTAATTTAACAAACACATGTCTAGCACGTACTAGGCACTATTTTAAGTGATGTGCATGGGGGTGGGGGGGCACTATTATCAGTAACGTATAGATGACGGAGTGAGGCACAGAGAAGCAAATAACTTGCCTAAGATTACAAAGTTATTAAGGAATAGAGCCAGGATTTGAATCCAGGCAGTCTAACTCCAGACCCCATGCTTTTATCAACTATGTTATGCTTCCAGAGTGCCATCCTTCAGGCCACCTACTCTTATTCATCCTAACAGTGGGATTACAAGAGGTAACAAGAGGAAATTTTCTCCAACCTCACCCCATTGCCTCCAACTTAAGTAAGAGTGGTGCTTGGAAGAAGGAAAGAGACTAGAACCAGAGTTTGGGAAGGCAGTAGAAAGTAAGGACGTTGGATATTAATGAGCTCGAAACGTAAAAAGTTCAAACTCAGTCTGTTTCTGCATGACTTCTGCCTCACTGAAGCTTGAAGCTGACTTCCCAGGTCTCTAAAGTATCATCAGAGGAGGCTGAGAAATTCTAGAGTCAGAGAGCAAACAAAGTGAAAAGGGGATCAGTTGTGGTCTTCACAGAGCCAAGCCAAGCTGAACACACAGTGGGAGCCAATGAAAAAAATTTGATGGAATCATATTTTGAAATATTCTTTACTTATTGCATCTATCAGAGAGGAAGAAATTGTTATTTAAGACTTAAACTCACTATAACCAGCCGTTCTGCCATCTAAGGGAAAATTCTTATTATTTGGAAACAGATGTCTACATTGTTGCTTCCCCTCACTGAGGCTGGTCAAGTAAAGAAGGAGAAAATATGGAAATGTTAAAGCCTCTTTCATTCTTCTGTGCTGCTAAAGGTGAGGTCACAAACAGGCAATGCGTGGGCCCAACCTGGCTTGCAGACCTGTTTTGTTTGGCCTGTGTATTGTCAGCCTGCACAGTGGTTTCTTTCCCCTCAGTGTTTTAAATTAGACATAGCTGCCAACATAGAAAAAACATGCAAGTATCCTTGACAGATGTATTGCAAATAAGTTCTACTGTTCTTCAGCTTGCCAAAACTCTCTTAAGTCCTGAATTCTGATAAAAAGTTCTTAACTTTAATGAAATTCAATGTATCAATTTTTTTTTCTAAAGTTAGTGCTTCATATGCCCTGTTTAAAAAACTTTTTACGAGACACATGAATATATTATCCTATGCATTCTTCTAGAAGCTTTATTGTTTTATCTTTCACATTCAGATCTATGATACATATTGAATTAATTTTTCTGCAAGGTACGTATTCCAGGTTCATTCTTTTTTCCATGTGGATATCCAATTACTCCAGCATCATTCATTGGAAAGACCATCTTTTCCACCACTGAATTATGATGGCTTTAAAAAAAATGTTAAGTCAAGGGATCACATATGTGTGGCTATGTGTCTGGGCTCTCTATTCTATACCATTAACCTATCATTTGCAACAATATCACACTGTCTTAATTACTGTAGCTGTGTAAGTCTTGGAACCTGGTAGTCTAAATCCAAGTTCGTTCTTCAAGATTATCTTGATGATTCATTGTGCTGCACACTTAAATTTGGTGCATGTGTGTATGTAACAACCCAACTAAAAAAATAAATAACACAAAAGGGGGTTACTGTGGGATGAGGGAGACGAGATACTGAGTCTCTGTCAAGGAATCTGACATTTACCAACACAGGTGCTTGCATGGCAATAATTTAGGGCTGCCTTTATACACAGGGTATGCAGTCTCCAATTTGCCACAATCCCCACCATTCCCCCATTGTTCCCTACCACGGAAGCAGATGGGCCAGTGCTCACTTCTCATGTTACTCCTGACTCACTTCACTCAATTTATATTGCTGCCTGAACCCTGGTGATATTTGAATTAATGGACTAATTTAGCAGAGCCTGTTGATATAGCTTTGACCATGTGAAGGGTTACTCCTGATAACAGTAAGAAAGCTAAATTGCTCTGGGTAATTGAGAGAAATGGAGAGAAGGCTGAGAGGCTCTTCTGTAACAGTTTCTCAGTCTTAGCACTATTTGACATTTAGGGCCAGATCATCCTTTGTTGTGGGGGATTGTCCTGTGCATTGTAGGATGTTTGGCAACATCCTTGGCCTCCACCCACTAGATGCCAATAGCATCCTCCAGTTGTGACAACCAAAACTATCTCTAGGCATTGCCAAGTTGCAGACATTGCCAGACACTGCAGAGGCAGAATTGCACTCAGTTGAGAACAACTGGCCTAAACCCATCATGGAAGCAGTAAGGGTAGAAGAGATCTGATGTGGTGATAGAATAACTGGATTAGAAATGGTTACAGGACCCCTAAAGTTCCCACCTCCCCACCTTCCTTCAGCCAGCAGAAGCAGAACAATAAATCTATAAAAAGCAAAAGGAGGAACACTTTGAGAGAGAGTGGCCTATGCAACATGGAGCCGTAAAGAGCACAGCTGTATCACAAACTCCAAGGGGTGTCTTCTCATATAAAATACAAGGTGATGTCCTTGCCATGGTCAGACATTTAAAAAATAATAAATTTTAAAATATAACATGAACAATGTCCCCTGGAGCTGTGCAATGTGATGGTTCTGGATATAAACTATTTAAAAGCTCTCATCTCTCTAAATATTCTACAAATTCTGCCCCATATCCATTCCACCCCATCCTCCATACACAAACACACAAATGCCTCATGTAAATGATATTTGGGGGGAAAATAGATGACCAATCTATCAAACTAATTCCTAGGAAGCATACCAGAGCCAGAAGTGACTAGGATAAAAACATCAGTCCCTCCACCATTACCTCTGCCTCTCAGAACTTACAGAAAGATTGGGATGCAGGCTCCCAGCGCACATGGGTTGAAGTTCAAGCCAATTTCATTTGAATTTCAAAGGACCTGCATCACAATTCTCTGTATCTGTGTTTGTTTTGGTTTCCTTTATTCTGTTCCCTATGTATTATCTTTCTTCCCCCTGGCTTTCCTTCAGCCTTGTAGATTTTATTAACTCTTAACACAGGGATAGAGGCACTCGCTTTTTTCTGTAGTGCTATGCCCAGAAGAGAAATGGTCCACCCCAGGTACAAGAATAAGGGGTGTATTCTCTGTAGAAAATGTTAAAACAATAAAATTGACTAAAAGTGACTTGGCTTTTATCATCACCATGAACCCATTAAGTCTAAACAATGTCAATGATAAAATACTCATCCTCTTAAAAAATATTTTGTGGTCTACATTCTAAACAATTACTGTGGCTACTGTTGAGTTTAAAATACACACACACACATATATATATGCATATGGGTGTGTATATATATATACACACACACACACACACATGTGTATATGGGTATATACACAGACACACGTGTATATATACACATATATGTGTATATGGGTATATACACACATATACACGCGTGTGTATATATATACACACACACACACACACACATATATAATGTCTTCTGCTGATGATGCTAGAGGATTTTCACAGGTGAATCTTGAAATTTTTACAGTTTCTGCGTCAATTCCTTCTTTCTGCCAAATCTGCTAAGAGGATTTCAGGGCAAATAAAGGAAAATATATCTGGGTTATAATTTAATACCCAAAGATAAAGATCCTTTTCCCTCTGTTTGAAAGAAAAATGCAATGAGGTAAACACCACTCAGAGCCTGGAAATACTTTTGTTCACACTTCCAGAACACTTCACATTTGAAAAACAATACAGCAGGGTTCTTTGAAGTGACAGTTTGCCATGGAGATGCTTTACTTGAAGCATTTTCTCCTGCAGGCTTGGTAATTTTTCAAAAGTGTTAAATAAACTCATAGAGCACTCTTGTTCAAAAGGAATTGTATATTTCAGCTTCATTTCCACACTCTTATTTCTGCCCTTTGATAGACTGCTTGATAAAAAGGGAGTCCTGCACCTCTCAGTCATCTCAGGGCCCCAGCTGAAGATGGAAAAAGTCTCACATCATTCACTAGGACTCCTGCTTACCAGGGTTTAGTCACTTGTGTTCTGGGCTTTGGTCCTTTGCCCAAACACATGCCAGAAGATACATAACAAATTAAACTAGCAGGTTTGGTCCATGTTCAAACATTAGTTTACAGTCTTCCAGTAAAGCATTTTCTTTCTAGGGAGTAGGAAAATTTTGGGAGAACATACATCATTCCTTGGATACTCATGAAGTAGGCAACTTCATGCACTTCTTAAATCTTGAAAAGAGCTGTAATCTCAGGGTGGTTTATGCCTTCTCATGCAAGGCCTTCCCATTTGGCCTTGTGCCCTACCTTTGCATCCTTCTCTGCTCCATATTCCATATCCATCTGCTATAATTTGAATGTTTGTCCCCAGCAAAACTCACAGTGAAACTTAATCCCCAAAGTGGCAGTGTTGAGAGGTGTGAGAGGTGGGGCCTTTGAGAGTTAATTAGGTCATGATGGCTGCCCTCATGAATGAATTAATCCATTCATGAATTAATGGGTTATCATGGGATTGGGACTGTGGCTTTATAAGAAGCAGCAGCTGAGAGACCTGAGCTAGCATACTCAGCCCCCTCACCATGTGATATCACCCACTACCTTGAGACTCTACAGAGAATCCCACCAGCAAGAATGCCCTCACCAGATATGACCCCTCGACCTTGGACTTCTTAACCTCTATAATTGTAAGAAATAAAGTGCATTTCTATATAATTATCCAGTTTTGGGTATTCTGTTATAAGCAACAGAAAACAAATTAAGACACTATCTATTCCATCCACAGGAGAATTTCTTTGCAGTTCCACAATATATCATGTTCTTATCCTATCCCCCCTTAGCACATGCAGCTCTCTCTGCCTGGAATAGCCTCTTCTTCCTAGTAAATGCCTATCCCTCTTTTAAGACTATTCCATGAAGTCTTCCCGAATCCTCATAATCTGAGTTAAATATCCCTCCTGTGTGTTTTCAGAGCAACCTGGTCTTGTGTCTTCTGGTACATACTGTGTTCACCAAAACTTTCTCCTCTGGAGCTCGCAGCTATACCAAATTTCCTGGTCTCCCTTGTGGTTAACTTTTGTCAGATGACTGAATTCCAGGAAATGAAGAAAAGTGATGTGTGTTACTTCTGTGAAAGGTAATTGTATGTTCTCCACCATCTCTCTTTTCTCAAACTATTGGCTAATGGGAGGAAACTCCCCATCCCTAGGGAACAATGGCACCACACATGTAAGGAGTCTGGGTCCCTGAACAACCACAAGGAAAACAGGACAACTGTAAGCATCCACCCTGGATGGTGAGGTGAATGAGATTCACTGAACTCCCAGGGTTCTTTGTTACAGCAGTTGTCCTACCCTTATACAACATAGCACCTATCCCACTCTGCACTGCAATTCATTTGTAGGTCTCTGTCCCACTGGACTGTGGGCTCCTTGGGGGAAGGAGGTGTGTCTTGTTAGTCTCATCTCCAGCCCCTAATGTAGTGCTCAGTTAAACAGGAGGAACACATAAAACAAATATCGATGGAAGGAGGGTCATGGGAAGGAACAAACTCATGGATAGAAAATGTAGCACAGCAAAAACTATGCCCTGGAAACACAATTAGCCTTTGCTCTGAATCAGCTGAGACTCTGGATGAGTCAGTTTTGCCTTTCTGCACCACAGTTTCCTTGACTGTAAAATCAGATTGGCTAGTCAGTAGTTCAAGCTTTAGCGTACATCAGCATCGCCCAGAGGGCTTATTAACACACGGATTGCTGGGTTCCACTACCAGAGTTCCTGATTCAGTTGGTGCAGGGGAGGGGTGGCAAGAATTTGCATTTCTAATAAGTCCCTGATGATGCTGATATTGCTGGCCTGGGGACCACACTTTGAGAACTGCTTGCATAGATTATCTCAGATCCCTTTTATCTCTAAAGTAAATGACCCAGTCATCCACATCAGTGCTTAGGAACGGTCAGAGCCTGGTGACCTCCAGCATCCTAGCTTATGGGCCAGATGATAGATGATTCTTTCAGAGTTAGTTTGTCCTTTAGGACTAGTAGATTGGAAATATCCTATGTGTAGCCCACCATTTGCATTCACAATATGGAATAAAACCCCTCACCCAATAGGAGAGGTGCCTCCCCAAATTATTCAAATGTTAAAAGTAAGAAACTATAACTAGGGTGCCAGATTACTTGGTTGAGATTTCAAGCCAACTCTTCCTGACCCTTCCCCATCACCTCAACTCCAGCTAAGGACATCATGATGGGAATATTTTTGAACAAAAGAGCACTGATTTTGAACAAAAGATAAAGCAAATAACCTGGCCACACATTAAGCCAAGTTTTCAATTTAGCAGATCTTTAAAATGCACTGTGAGTCAGCCATGATATCCCATGACTGCCAAGTGTTTACTGTGTGCAGGTATTTAAGAACCTGTCTCAGATCACCAGGAGGTAAAAATAACCAAATCTCAGACTTTGACTTAACTGGAAGGATTCCCAACTTCTTTTCCCATTACTTTCATTAAATGCATGAGACCAAATGCAAACCACAATATACTGACACCAAGACTTCATAAAACCCACACTTAGTTATCATACATTTATTTTTAACACAGCACCCCAGTTTCACATCATGTATATTTTCCAAAGTTGGAGATCTTTATGTTCTTCACAGACTTTTCAACAAGTGTGAAAAAGAGGCAGTAAGGTTAGCTTGAGTCTACAAGTCACAATCCAAATATAGGACACCTATGTTTAAGGTCAATATACATAATGTTCCCAAATGCTTAGCAAATGAATGAGACTCTGGCTGAGTAAAATATTAACACGACTTGTTAGCACATTATCATGAGAAGACAGGAGGCATCAAATATATACTTTGCTGTTACACTTTTTACTGTTCAATGTACCTGTAGTGAAAAAATATACCTTTTTACTTTCAAGGTTAAAATAGACCATCAGCTCATTATCTCTCTTAGCCAACAGATATGAAGACTAAAATGGCTCTTCTTGCTTCTGGCTCACTTGAACATCTTATTTGTGCTAAAGACAAAAAGGATGGCAGTGCTAAAGAAAAGGGGATATCCGGTTCCCAAGATAGGTGCAGTTGAGGTTCTCGCACAAGGTGACTTAAAACAAAAATAACACAACTCAGTTGATCCAATCTCCACACAATGGGGTTGCTGCATCAACTGTTCCAGCCCCAGGGAAGAGTTCCCTGAAAGAGCTTTAGGACCTAGCCCTGTTGTTCAACAGAGTGCTGAAGGTTTCTTTACTGTAGTTCCCAAATTCCAATTTAAGCCCTTTTAAAGTCTGGTGTCTTCTGGTCTTCAGAGTCATAAACCCACTTCCCTAATCTCCCACAGCCATGACATTAGCTTACAGCAAGACCAGAGTATTCACAAAACATAAAAAAATAAGCATTCCCCAATTGTTGACAGCAGAGCAAGGCTTCTATAACTAGAACATGTCCTGTGTATTGAAACCCTGCAATGCCTCCTAGAAAAGGTTCCTTTATCATCATGTGTGTTAGCATGTATAGAAAATAACTATACAAGCCTAAAAGCAACTGTGTACTTCGGATATCTTGCTCATACTAACAGACTGACTGCTTTAGGGCATGCATGTAACGCAGCCTCCAAAAGCCTCTTTTAGGGGAGGGCAACAGCTCTTTGAATCTGCTTGCATTGCTTTTAAAGTCTGGCCCTCCATGTCTGCTGCTCTTGGGAAATTCACATAACCAGATGCATTTCTCCTTACAAACAAGCGAAGCAGGGTATCACGGAGCAATACCCACATTCAAATTGCCATCAATGACTGATCTATCGGTGTGGGTGGGATCTCCCTTAGCTTCTGCTGAAGGAGGAGTGAGATATGTGAGCTGCGGACTCCAAAAACACAAATCCCCACTTCTTACTAGGAAACTGAACCATACTGAGTCATGATACAAAAAAAAAAAAGTAACAAAACACCCATAACTAAAGTATAAATTCAACTGATCCTTTGAAATCAGAGTTTTAAAAGAATACACTTGAAACAGTAAAGCAGTTAGAAAGAAAAACCAAAATTACTAGTGTTCTCTTTAAATAGAGGGGGAAAACACCTCTTAACTACTACATTTTGTTCGCATTCAGAATGTTCAAACCAGAATCTAACGATCCCTACTTGTCAATAATATGGGAAGATCTGGTTGCTATGATATGTTATATTCTTTTCTTTTTATTTTTAAAACCACATTCCCTTGGTGGTATCTAGTGAGAAGGTATGATTCTAGTTTGTGTTGAACAAATGTTTTTAGCTCTAAGGTGTTATACTGTAATTGAGATCTTTCCAACTACTGCTTAAAAGAAGACATTGGCAAATGGCTGCCTTAACTGCAAAAAACACGTGAATTCCAATATTAACTTATTGATCTTCTGAGTACACATCTATTATTACCATGGCTGTGAGATCATTTAAGAAACAGACAAATGTCATTTAGAAACAGACTATAGAATCAAATCACAACTAAAGAGAATGCTTTATGATAGCTCAGACAGTGGTAAGAAATCAAAGGCAAATTCACATTTTTGATTACTCACCCTAAAATATGCTGAAATTGAACATTTGTGACCCAAGTAACTAAAAATACACTGAAGAAAACTGTAACTTAACTACATATTGAGTTCATTTCAATCACAGTAGTCTATTTTAAAAACAAACTCCCATAAGGAATACAGGAATGGAATCCATTGAAAGCAACAGCTGTCAAAAACTCTGCCAAGAAACTCAGAGTAACTTATTGCATCATAAAAGGTTAGGTGTTCAGGAAAACAAATAGCTCAATCATATTCTTTTCTTTCAGATTTTGTCACTTCAATCCAAGAGAAATTTCTAGAACTAAACTCCCTAAAACATGTTTTCAAATTTAAAGACTAACTAAGTCAATGAAATTCAACATGATAAACAGAAAAAAAAAAAACCCTCCTAATCTATTTTTAGTATTGGTAGAGGGTAGAGAATCTAACTCAAAATCCATAAAATCAGGTTGGCATCCCAAATCTGCCACTAGTTACCTCTTTCTATGGATTTTTTGAGCCAGGTACTGTTGTTTCTTAGGGCTTTGGTTTCCCCACATGCAAACTGCAAGTGATGGGTACCAGTCCTGCCCAGCTCTGACATCCTATTCTCCAGTGACAGTAAGATGGGCACAGCTTCCAGCTAAGCTGCCTCCTCTCCCAATCATGCCCAAGCACTTGTTTAATATTTGCAAAGCAGTTAGATCCTTCCAATTAAGGTAAATATCTGCCCAATTACAACATATACATTCATTCCAGATATCTACCTTTTAGTTTTGCTTTGATGTCTGCTGGATAGGAAAGTGGCGAAAGCAATATGCCACATACGAGAGATGCCGAGGGACCCAATAAACCAGCTGTCAGCTACTACTGTGCTTTCATCTGTGGGACTGTAGGATCCCAATGGGGGAAGACCACTTAACAGCAAGGTAATTCAACCCCTATAGATGGGGGCAACGTTGACCTTCTGGCTATAGAATTCTCCCCAATAGGCAGGTCTAATTTTGGAGTCGTTTTATAGAAGAGGTATAATGGTGATTTCAGTAACTCAGCCATCCTATAAATCACATTAAAGGCTCACAGAAATATTTATCAGGTGTTATAATCCTAAATTAAAGTACACATCCTAAGAAAACACAGAGAGGATGAGCACTACTTAGGTAATAATAAAAGTAGTGTGTCATTACTTGTGTGTTATGTACATTTAACTGTTTTTTTAAAAAATCCACTTCTAAGCAACTAATAAACTGTGGTTACAATTAAGTCCACCCAAGAAGGTAGGCATACATATTATTAGTGTGTGCTTGCCTATCTTAAAATAATGATGACATTATGAAACTCGAAGGAATTTGATTGTCCAATGCAAGTTTTTTCCCTTAATGAAAACCAAGCCAACCAGACAAAACCCCAACCTCCTAATTTGGCTCACTCTGGCACTGACTTCATGGAGGGAAGGGGAAAAGCATGTCAATATTTTTAAAATGAATACTGCAGACTAACATTCCTTAGTTTATACGTCTGCCTAATAGAAATGAAGTGCTATCCCAAGTGAGAGCATATGTACTGGAAGCTTATAAGATAAAGTGCACATGCTAGTCTTTCCTGGATTGAATTTACCAAAAGCCAAACATGCCGTGAAATGTCTGCAATAAGAACAGTGCTGATAGCCGGGCGGGTGGCTCACACCTGTAATCCCAGCACTTTGAGAGGCCAAGACGGGCAGATCACTTGAGGTCAGGAGTTCGAGAACAGTCTGGCCAACATGACAAAACCCCGTCTCTACTAAAAATACAAAAATTAGCCAGGCGTGGTGGTGGGCATCTGTAATCCCAGCTACTCAGGAGGCTGAGGCACGAGAATTGCTTGAACCCGGGAGGCGGAGGTTGCAGTGAGCCGAGATTGCACCACTCTGCTCCAGCCTGGGCGACAGAGCAAGTCTCCATCTCAAAAAAAAAAAAAAAAAAAAGAACACTGTTGATAAAATCTGTTGTAGCCCCTAGATCTCAGAACATGGAAAAAGCAGTTGCCTAAAAATTTACACTGACCCATTCATAATCTTCAGAAGAGTTTAAACTTACTCCCCATCCTTCCCCCACAAAAACAAAAAAGGCAGCAAATGGGGAAGAAAAAAAGGGAATAGAGAAATAGTTCAAGTTTCCTGATTTTCAAAATCAATTCAAAAATCCTTAAATATGCACGGAATAGATTCAACAATTTGTTTTTCTGTGGAAAAAACATCATCTGTTTGAGCCTTTATCCTCTGCCATTAAGCTATTGATAAAGCTTGCCAATGGACTAAGGAAACATTAAATAAATGCCTACTTGTTCTAAAAGCTCTCAGCTCTATTGAAATCAAAGGCTGAATCCCACATATTGCACACCTATCCAAAACTGCTTCAAAAAGACCCTGTACACTCCCACGCTGCTACCCTAAGAATGGGGAGATTAGTAAAATGCACAGGAGACAGCATTTCTTGCCATTAGTCTCTCAAAGTGGTGTTAATGCTGGCATGCCCTGTGAGGGTCAGTAGCCCTGTGCCCCTGTAGTCCCATTTTCATCTTGGGCTTTCAGGAGAAGCAGCAGCTACTTAAATTTCTGTAGGATACTTGCTTCTGCAATTTGAGCTTATTGTTTTATGTCACCTACACTGGAGTTAACTGGGCTCCTCTGAATCTGATATAAACCAATCACTTTCCAAGAATACACTTTATAGAGAACAAAACAGTCATACATCCAGCATGAGGACCACTTTCTTTCATTAGCTCTTCATACGCAATACATTTGCAATCCAGGTTAAAATAAAGAATAAAATAACTACTAGAGATTGTTGGTAACAACCATTTCCCCTTCTTCCCCAGTTTGGATACCTGGGTTCAAACAACAAATGTTTATCAATCCTAACAGTCTCATCAGCCTTTCATATTTGACGGGTGGTTTCCAAACTCATGCATTTACAGATATATTATCCCATGCAGGATAAAAGTAGAGATCTGGTAACTATTTATTTAATTTGGTCAGGCAAGGCAGTCAAAGCAGACTTCTCTTGCCCAAAAATTTACATGAAAGGACTGAGTTGTTTGGGTTGACAGCCTAGCCTGGCCAAGTTAAATAGCTCATTGCCAAAACCTCCACTTCACAGAGGTGTAAAGACCCAGTAAGTCTTTGACATTCAATAGAAAACAATAGTCATGTATTATTTATAGCTAGATATAATATCAAAATGGCACTAGAGAAGCAATTTTTTGGCATATAGTGGTAGAGGGCACAGCGCCAGTCTAAATCTGATGCTTTTATTGTTGTTTTTATTATGGTCACACCAATGACTATCTAGATGGAATTCCCAATTACTCAGGAAACCAACCTACTGTATGTGATATACATATAAAAAGCATCCTGAAAGTACTTGGTTACACGCATCCTGAAGGTACTTGGTTATAAGGTTTTATAGAAAACATAAATTCTTTAAATAAATAATGCTCTAAGTTATTTTTATTTGCTAGAAGACTGATTTTTGGTAAGGAGCAGCATCTAATACCTTGCAGAAGTACTTAAGAATAGGAGACAAATTCCACTGATAATTACCATTTCAAGTGTGATAATCAGTTGAAGTATTTTTTCCACCACAGTAAAACATACAAGTGAAGTGCAAGAGAAAAGGTCATATGGATTATATTTTGCTGCTCACAGCTTTTGACACAGTCAAACATCTATGAAAAGTAGTTGGGTTCAAAACATTCAAAAGAAAGATCTCGGCAGATAAGGTCACCCACTGTCACTTGAACCATGGGGGGTCACAACACAGTGACTGGACGAAGTTGTTCCAATTGGTTTTCCAATGCAATTCGTTCTTGATGAACCTCCTGAGTTGTACAAAACAGAAGAAAAACAAAAAAGCAAAGGGGTCATTTCTTGAATTCATTCCTACTTCATCAGATATTAAAAGGAAACTTATAACTGGACCCACAAATACAAGTGCTGTATAACTCAAGAACAGGAAGACTGGGAGGTACCAGATTTAATGCTGGTGACCAGACAAAAGGGGCTTCACAATTTGTAATCTCTCAACTCCTTTCTGAAGACAATGAAATGAAACTGACCTACTCCCCTCTACCACCCTGCCCTAGTTTTAGCTTGTTTTAACAAGATCAGTAGCTGGTAGAGAGTGTCATTAAAAATTAAAAGACTAGGAGACAGCAGAAAGCAAAAACAGACTCCTAATACTGAGCAGTGAGCCAACAGGACTTAAATTTCTAGTTGCAATCTCTGGCTTATAATTCAGCACCATACTCAGTCAGGTCTGAGGGCCAAAAAGGTATGCTAGTGGTCCCTCCACCAAAGTCTCATCCAGGTCTCTGCACAACGTGTGGTGTAAGGTACGACATCTGGGTGAAAGGCAGAAAAGAGGCTGAGCAATCTGCTATTTTGGAATTCAAACTTTTGGGCCTAAAAGGGATATTTTGGCAGGAAGAGAGGGGACACACAAAAGTATTCAAGTAGAATTAGTCAAGGTGGGAAAGAATTCTGTATAAAGGCTGAATTGTGAGATTCAGAAGAATCAGCATACTAACAGTCAGTATACAACTTCACAAGTATTTATTCACATGCTCTCGTAGCCACCCAGTCAGAAGTCTTTTGGTTTCTATCTCCTACAGGTGAGGTAATGCTCTAGCTGTGATGGTATCAGCAAAGAATATGCCAGATCAGAGCAATAGGGCTTACATTCAAATGACTTGAGAAAGATAATAAAGTTAACGAACAGGATACTCCCAGAAGGAAATAAGATAACATAATAGAGAGTAACAGAGGGGGATCTGGGAGAAAGGAGAGAGAGTGGCCTGGGAAGCCTTCTCAGAGCTAGCACTACTTGAGCAAAGACTTGAATGAAATGAGGGGTGAGCCATATGAAGATATGGGGGGAAGAGTATTTAGAGACAAAATGGCAACTGCAAAGGCCCTGAGGAACGAGTGAGTTTGGTGAATTTGATGAACAAAAAGCCTGTGTGACCAGAGTAGAAGGAACAAGGAAGACATTGGCAGGAAATGAAGTCAGAGACTTAAGCAAGGAGTCAGATCATACAGGGCCTTGTGGGCAGAGGAAAGAGTATGGAAGTGTAGGCTGGGTGGTACTGAGGGTTTCTAATCGGAAGGAACACGACCCAACTTAAAATTCAAAATTTTCATTCTGGCTACTGTGTAGACAGTGGATTACAGCAGGGTGAGAGTGGAAGCAGGGAAGCAACTGGGAGGTTACTGCAGGGACCCAGGTGAGAAATGAAAATGGCTTCCATCAGGGTAGAAGCCATAAAGATGAGGAGAGGTGGATGAATTCTAGATAAATCTTGAATCTAGAACTGGTAGGACTTGCTGATGAAGTTGATGGAGGAGAGAAGGAAAATCTGAGGATGACTCCTGGGAATTTTGTGTGAATAAAGTAGCTGGCTGGTAGTGATATTGAGAACGAGAAGATTAGATAAGAAATGAGTATTTCAAGGATAGGTTGACAATTAATTATCTGAGATGTGTATTGGATATCTAAGGAGAAAACACTGAGTAAGAAGTTATATATGCAAGTCTAGAGCACAGAGGAAAAGAGAAGTAGGGCTTGAGACATAAATTAGGTTTCACTAGTTTATGGATGGTCTTCAAAGCCATGAGACCATACAACATCATCCAGCAAAACAGTATAGATAGAGGTTTCAGGTAAAGATGGAAGACTGACCAGGGGTACCACACTCTCTCCCTCCTGGAGCACCACTAAAACAATACAGCAACTTTTCAAAGTCACGGACCCACAAGACAGGGAAAACAAAAGGGACAAGATGATAGCAATAAAATTTGAAAGCTAAGTGGCAAACTGGTGAATGGTAAATGACTTAGGAAATCCAGGAAAACAAATGTGTGCATTCTGCCAGCTTCTGAGTATGTCTATTCCAAGCATGCATTCCAGAGCTAGGGAAATAACCACAGGGTGAGTTTGGGAGTCCACTGGGTCCACTGTGAGATGAACGTAAGCTAAAACTCCATTGATCACCTGATCTCCCTAAGCCCCAACTCTGATGGGCCACAGTGACACTTTGCATCTCCTGGAATTAGTGTCAGTTCAGAGCCAGGGTCTAGTAATTCCCCAAAAGTCTAATTATTTCTCTTCCTCTAATGCACAGTCACCCTGGTAAATGGCAGCAGGGTCCCTTTGGGAAAGGCTAGGAGAAAGATTTACAGTATAAATTTTTGGCTGCACAGTGGGGTCCTTCCTTAAGGAGACATACATGCCCCTTCATCATTCAAGAGGCTCTGGATCTATAAACTGGCTTAGCCTGGGAATTAATTGAGGGGCTATGACTATAGTTCTGTTTCAATGACTCTTCAGACTTCTGCTCACTAGACTGAACTTTTCCACTCATACAGATCAAGTAAAGAAAGCTGAGTCCCATGCTAACATGAAGAAAAATAAGAACCAATTTGATTTTACATAGGAGAATTCCTGAAAGACTCAAATTGGCAACACCAGATACCTATGAAAGTGGGAGTACATAAGGGGAGATGGGGGCTGGCGAAAACAAGCGCTGGCTGAAAATCTGTTTCAGAAGCAGTTAGGTCCCCAGATCATTCCTGCCACCAGGGCAGAATGCTGAAGGTTTATTTCTTGAAAAGGTACAACAGAGAGCATCTGACTTAGCAAGAAACAAGCACAGTTGAGGACAAGATACTGGGTCAGAAATAGGGAGAGTGAATGAATATCCTGGAATGCTGAGACCTACAGCCCTCCTGCTCCACTGAACCAACTCTTTCCCTACATGCAGGTGACCAAAACAGTCTCCACTCTGGAGACTTCAACCAGACCAAGAAGAAAGAGCTAATCATACTCCCATACTCCCTTATAGTTGGTTCCCCAACTATAGAGCCGAGCCAAACTGCCAGACAGTGAAGCTCAAAGTTGACAAGCCTCACAACGTGCAATGAACTTCCAATCAGTGTTTTCGTCTTCCTTTTAAATATGAGCAAAGAAGAGTCATCAGATATCGGAGGAAAGCATCTAAGACAAAGTACATACAACACAACACAACACAACACACAAACAAACTATTCAGGAAGAAGAAAGAAAAATGACCATAAAAAAAGATCACAATGAGTTCTGCACATGTATCCCAGAACTTAAAGTATAATTAAAAAAAAAAAAATCACAACAATGAAACAAGAATAGGATATCATCAAAAATAAACAGAAAACAAAAAATTATTGATTATTAAACAACAGAAGATTTAGAATATATAATTAAGTTTCCGGAAATAGACAAAAATAAAGAAGAAAAGGTAGGAAGAAAGAGAAAAAGAAAACAGAAGAGAAAATATGAGAAAATTCGAGAACTAAGCTAAGAAGTCCAATGTCTGAATATCAGTAAGGGAGAATGAGAAAAAATGGGAGTGAAGGCAGGGGAGAGGAAATAATCAACGACAAGAAAAATAAAAATAAAAAACCCTCCAGAACTGGAGAATATCGGTTTCCAAATTCAAAGGGCCCACCAAATATAGAGAACAATGGATGAAACTGGCCTACCCCAAAGCAGAGGGAGAGAGGAGAAAAACCAAAACCAAACAAAATGCAAAACTAAACAAGTTCACATACAAAGTTTTATAAAACAGAATGAACTTTGACATTTAAAAAACAATTTTTTTAAATTATCATAGGATAAAACAATTTTTTTATTTTAGTGTACAGATTTGTGTAACCACCACCACAAAGAAGATACATTACAGTTCTACCAAACCCAAAAGTTCCCTGGGACTACTCATACAAACTCTCATCTCATGCATAACCCCTGATAGCCACTGATTTGTTTCACATCACTATAGTTTTACCTTTTCAGGAATGTCAAATAAAAGGAATCATACAGTACATAACCTCTTGATACTGGCTTGTCCCACTCTGCATAATGTCTGAGTTTCATCCAAGTTGTGTATCATTTCTTTTCTCTGTTGAGTACTATTCCATTGTATGAATGTATCCCAATTTATTCATTCATCTTTTGAAGAACATTTGTGTTGTTTCCAGGTTTGGGCTATCATGAATAAAACTGCTATGTACATTCATATATAGATCTTTGAGTGAACATAAATTTTCATTTCACTAAGGTAGAGAGACTGCTGGGTCACACGGTTAGTGTATGTATAACTTCATAGGAAACGGAATGATTTTTCAGAGTGGTGGCACCATTCTGGATTCCCACCACCAGTAAATGAGAGTTCTAATTGCCAGTACTTGGTGATGCCACATTTTTTTTGTTTTAGCAATTCTAGTATGTGGATAGTGGTATGTAATTGTGGTTTAAATTTGCCTTTCCCGAATGGCTAATGATGTTGAATATCTTCTCGTGTACTTATTTGCCATCTTTATATATTATTTAGTGAAGTGTCTGTTCAAATCCTTTGCCCATTTTTAAATTGAGATGTTTTGGAGAGTTCTTATTATTGAATTTTAAGAGCTCTTTATATAATTGAGACATACGTCTTTTATCAAATATGTGGTTTGCAAATACTTTCTCCCACTCAGCAGCTTGTCTCTTAATTTTCTTAACTATGCTTGGCAAAATAAAAGGTTTTAATTTTGATGAAGTCCAATTTTTTTAGGTTTTCTCTGTTATAGATCGTGCTTTCGGTGTTATTTCTAAACTCAGATCATGAAGATTTTTCTGTTTTCTTCTAAAAATTTTATAGCTTTATGTTTTACATTTACATCTATGACTCATTTCAAGTTAATCTCTGTATAGATGTGAAGCTTAGATCAAGGCTTTTTTTAAAATGCGAATGACAAATTGTTATAAAACAATTGTTGAAAACTATTCTTTCTCACTGAATTGATTTTGCACCTTTGTCAAAGATCAAATGGCTGTTTTCATGTGGTCTATTTCAGGACTCTGTATCCGATTCCATTGATCTATGCATCAGCATATTGATTACTGGAGCTTGATAGTAAAGTTATTCCTCCAACTTTGTTCTTCCTTTTCAAATTTGTTTAGGCAATTCCAGCTCCTTGGCCCTTACATATAAGTTTTGGGATTAGCTTGTCTAATCACAAAAAATCCTGCTGGGATTTTTATTGGTTTTATAATAAATCTATAGACTACTTTGGAGAAAAATAACATTTGAAAAGATATTTCATAAAGATACGAAAGGTAAATAATCACAAAGAAAAGCGGTCAACATAATTAGTCAGCAAGGAGATGATAAAAACTATATCACTACAGGGCTGGCTAAAATTAATAATCATAACACCAAATGTTGGCAAAGATGTGGAACAACTGGAACTCTCATACATTAGTGGTAGGAGTACAAATTGCTACAACCACTTTGGAAAACAATCTAGCAGTTTCTCAGAAACTAACCACATACACTTACCATGTTACCTATGAATCCCAATCCTAGGTATTTATCCAAGAGAAATGAGAACATACGTCCATACAGAGACTTATTCAAAAATGCAGTTTTATTCCAAATTGCCAAAAACTGGAAACAGCCCAACAGCCCAGGTGTCTGTCAATAGAACTGATAACCAAACGGTAACATATTCAACCAATGGAATACTACTCATCAATAAAAATGGATGAATTACTGATACACACAACAATATAAATAAATCTCAAAAACATAATACTAAGTGAAAGCAGTTTTATATGAAAGTATAAGTTGTAAGACATCGCTTATATAAAGTTATAGAGCAGGCAAAACTATGGTATAAAAATTAGAATACTGATTGCCTCTGTGTGGGTAGGGCAGGAATTGACTAGGAAAGAGCATGAGGGAGCTTTCTGGGGTGATGCTAATACTCTCTATCTTTATGGGTGTTTGGATTCAGTAAGTACATGTACTTGTTACAAACTCAGCAAATGTACACTTAGGATTTGTGTGTGCGCTAAGCGCGGTGGCTCACACCTGTGATCCCAGCACTTTGGGAGGCCAAGGCAGGCAGATCACGAGGTCAGGAGATCGAGACCATCCTGGCTAGCATGGTGAAACTCCGTCTCTACTAAAAATACAAAAAATTGGCCGGGCGTGGTGGCAGGCGCCTGTAGTCCCAGCTATTCGGGAGGCTGAGCCAGGAGAATGGTGTGAACCCGGGAGACGGAGCTTGCAGTGAGCTGAGATCACGCCACTGCACTCCAGCCTGGGTGACAGAGCGAGACTCCATCTCAAAAATAATAATAATAACAATAATAATAATAATAATAATATTTGTGCATGCATTTTGGGTAAACATTTTACATCATAAGAAAAAACGGTAAAAATATATTGAACTCCAGCTAATTATATGCATGCTAAAATATTTAGGGGAAGTATACAGATATTTGCAATTTACTTGAAAATATGTCAAAATAAGATGAACTGATGGACACAAGGATAAATGGGTAGATATGTGATTAAAAACAACTATAGCAAAATGTTATTGTAGAACTGAAGTGATGTCTATACAAGCAGTCACTTATTATTCTTTCAACTTTCCTGTATGTTTGAAAATTTTCATACTAAAGTATTGGGGCAAATGAGGTTGGGGTATAAAAGTGAGGTCAGGGAAGGAAGAGACAGCAGAAAATGAAAACAGGAAGCACCCGTGAAGCATAAGGAAAACCAGGAGAGTATGGTATATCAAAAACCAGTTATAAAAGCAATTTCAGAGGAGGAAATGATCAATTGTGTAGAATTCTTCTGAAAAAATTAATAATATTGACCGGGCGTGGTGGCTCAAGTCTGTAATCCCAGCACTTGGGGAGGCCGAGACGGGCAGATCACGAGGTCAGGAGATCGAGACCATCCTGGCGAACACGGTGAAACCCCATCTCTACCAAAAAATACAAAAAACTAGCCGGGCGAGGCAGCGGGCGCCTGTAGTCCCAGCCACTCGGGAGGCTGAGGCAGGCGAATGGCGTGAACCCGGGAGGCGGAGCTTGCAGGGAGCTGAGATCCGGCCACTGCACTCCAGCCTGGGTGACACAGCGAGACTGCATCTCAAAAAAAAAAAAAAAAAAAAAATTAATAATATTAAAACAGCCCCATTGGATTTAGCCCCAAGACGGGTGTGAGTGGAGGAGGACAAAGCCAACTGAAATGGAAGGAGGAGAAAATCACTGGTTCGAAAGTAAAGACACTGAATAAAAACCACTCCTAAGAAACTCTGCTGTAAAGGGAACCAAAGAAATGGGGCAGTAATTGGCCTAGTGTAATGGACAATACTGGAGCACATTTACGTGTGGATGGTGAATGATCCAGTAGAGAACTGGGGGATATAGTGGGTAAAATCATGTCCCCTCAAAATATATGTTCAAGTCCTAACCCCAGTACCTGTAAATGTGACTTTATATGCAAATAGGTTATTTGCAGATGTAATCAAATTAAGATGAGGTCATGCTAGATTAGGGTGGGTCCTAATCCAATTATTGGCGTCCTTATAAGAAGATACAGTAAGAAGAGAAATTTGGACACAGACACAGAGAGATACAGGAAGAAGGCCATGTGACAACAGAGGCAGAGATTGGAGTGATGCAGCTATAAGCCAAGGAACATCCAGGACTGCCAGCAACACCAGAAGCTGGGAAGAGGTAAGGAAGGATTATCTTCTAGAGCCTTTGAAGAGAGCATGGCTCTGCCAATATCTTGATTTCAGAGTTCTAGCCTCCAGAGCTGTGAGAGAATCATTTTTGGTTATCTTAAGCCACCATATTTGTAGTATTTTTGTTATAGCAGCCCTGAGAAACCAATACAGGGGAGAGTAATGATGAAGAGAAACAGGGGTGATGTCCTTGAGAAGGTGAAATAGAACCATTTGCAAGGTACCAGAGGAGGAGCCAGCCTTTGATAGTAGTACCAGGGCCACTTCCTTCTACTGAAATAAGAATTTACATCCTCTCTTTTAGAGAGGACGTAAATAATTAAGGGCTTACCCAGAAGCTTTGGATAACAGAGAATGCTTCAAACAGCCTTCGTAATAGATTGTCTTTCCTTTTAACTCACACACAATATGAAGCCTACATAGTAAAGTCACTAGTCTTCCTCTGGCTATGCAAGAACCAACCCGTGAAACTTAAGTATAGTAATTCTCCACCTTCCAAAAAGGGTTTGAGAACAAAGAGGCAAGTCTTATCAACAGGGATGGAACTAAATGGTCAGCCAATTGTCACATCATATCACTGTACATGATAGATATGGAGACATCACTATGCACCCCACCCCATAAATATGTACAATTATTATATGTCTATTAAATTAAAAAAAACTTTTTAAAAGCCAGGGAAAAGCTTGGTCATCCAAATCTGGGACTCATTCCTTACCTTGAGCTGCTGCTGGAGCTCACTGTTCAGCCGAGCCAGCACTGCATTTGCCTCTTTATTTTTGCGGATAGCAGTTTGAATGGCCTTCTTCTGTTTGGAAGACTGCCTACAGAAAAGCACAAACGCTTCAGTGAAAAAGGACTTAGAGATCTGAACCCTTGAGGGTCAGAATCTGGTTCATGAGAGGTGTTAAACTAACAAGTGGTTAACAATACAGGGCTCCAAAAATAAAATCTCATATTCACAGGCAGTCAGGCAGATAGACACCAAATGAAACAAATTTGTTGGGATGAATTATTTACACCTGAAGTAATTCCCATTTTATAACTTGAATAAAAGCTTTGAAGTGGGCCTTTTCAAACATTTGTGTTCCATTTATTCCAAGACATTTTAATAAGTATTTCTTCCTGACAAACCATATTAACTGGAATGCCCTTTTTTGTGTAAGAATTAATAGCACTTAAAAGACTTGCAGGTGTCCCCTGTGGACAAGTCTGAAGGAAAATAATAGAAGAACATTCTTTTTCCCAAAAATTCTACATTAACTTAGCCAGACTACCTACCTCTACCTTATTTATTATTAGGCATGAATGCCTAAGTGTAAGTGTGTGTGTGCATAAATGTGCACTCATGTGTATGTGCATAGACCAGCATATATCTGTGGCACTTGAGAAAAATACAGAACGTTTTAATACCAGTATGTCCCAATTAACAGCAAATTCACAGAACAGGCATAACCAGAGTGACCACGCATCCTACTGTGCCCATTACAATCTCCATTTGAACTGTCTGTTCAGTATAAGTACATTAACACTCTCTTTACTTTTCAAAACCGTTCATGGTTGGGATGATAAATCAGTGTGGTTACCACAGGGATAATCTACAACCTTTCATCCCACAGCAGGAAACACCGAATTCTTAGAGCAAAAGAGCAACTGATGTTCTCCTAGAAACACAGCCATATGTGCCATCACTGGGAGATGGGTTCTAGACAAGGGCAACTGAACTAGAATGGACTGTGACCACTTTACAGATCTGATTGATATTGACAATTGGCTGAGTGCAGTGGCTCAGGCCTGTAATCCCAGCACTCTGAGAAGTCGAGGCAGGATGGTCCCTTGAGGCCAGGAGTTTGAGACCAGACTGGGCAACATAGTAAGACTCCATCACTACAAAAAATAAAATGAAATTGGCTGGGCATGGTGGCTCATGCCTGTAGTTCCAGCTACTCAGGAGGCTGAGGGGGAAAGGATCACTTGAGCCCAGGAATTCGAGGCTTCAATGAGCCATGATCATGCTACTGCACCCCAGCCTTGGTGACAGAGTGAGACTTTGTCTCTAAAAAATAAAAATAAAAATAGGCCGGGCGCGGTGGCTCAAGCCTGTAATCCCAGCACTTTGGGAGGCCGAGACGGGCGGATCACGAGGTCAGGAGATCGAGACCATCCTGGCTAACATGGTGAAACCCCGTCTCTACTAAAAAATACAAAAAACTAGCCGGGCGAGGTGGCGGGTGCCTGTAGTCCCAGCTACTCGGGAGGCTGAGGCAGGAGAATGGCGTAAGCCCGGGAGGGGGAGCTTGCAGTGAGCTGAGATCCGGCCACTGCACTCCAGCCTGGGCGACAGAGCGAGACTCTGTCTCAAAAAAAAAAATAAAAATAAAAAAATAAAAATAAAAATAAATAGAAATTGAAAAGACAACCCACAGAATGAGAGAAAACATTTACAAAGATGGCTCAATTTTCTCATGTATCTGACAAGGGAGTTGTATCCAGAATATATAAAGAACTCATAACTCAAAAATAAAAAGATTAATAATCCAATTAAAAGTGGGCAAAGGGTGTGAATAGACATTTCTATGTCTATTCACATAGAAGATAAACAAATGGCCAATAGGCACATGAAAAGATGATCAATGTCATTAGCCACGAAAGAAATGCAAATCAAAACCATGAGATAACACTTCACACTCACTAGGATGGCTGTAATAAAAAAAAAAAAAAGGTAAGTGTTGACAAAATGGAGAAATTGGAACTCGCATACACTGCCAACAGGAACATAAAATGGTGCAGCCACTATGAAAAAGTGTGGTAGTTCTTTGAAATATTAAAGATAGAGTTACCACATGACCTAGCAATTCCACTTCCAGGTACAGACCCAAGAGAAATGAAAACGTAAGTCCACACAAAAACATGTACACAAATAGTGGCACTACTCTTAAGAGCCAAAAAGCAGAAATAACCAAAATGTCCATCAACTGATGAATGGATGAATAAAATGTGGTCTATCAATACAATGGAATATTATTCAGCCATAAAAAAATAAGTCCAGATTTATGCTACAACTTGGATGAACCTTGAAAACATTATGCTAAGTGAAAGAAGCCAGTCACAAAAGACCACCTTTCATTATTCCATGTACGTGAAATGACAAGAATATGCAAAGCCATGGAGACAGAAAGGAGATTCGTGGTTGCCAGGGGCTGAGGGGGAAAGAGAGAATGGGGAGGGATTGCTAATGGGCATTGATACTATTTTAGGCATGACAAAAGTTAGATTGTGGTGATGGTTGCATGACTTTGCGAATAAACTAAGAACTACTGAATTGTACATTTAAAAACATGAACTGTATGCTATGTGAATTACATTGCAATAAAGCTGTTATAAAAAAGAGAAAAAGAAAAGATCTCTGTATGAACTCCACCAGATGCCCTGACAACTACTCTGGAGAATGTTAAGCCACTGATGACTAAAATTAACATGAAGCTGAAATTAAAGTGGAGTGCTGGGGTAGAACATGGAAGAAAACTGAGCCATCTCTGTTCCTGATAGGGATTCACCTTCCAGGCTTAACAGGGGCTGGAAGATGGTCAAAGCTCTCGGTGAATGTGATGAACAAAATATACTTCCTCTATGGACTTATACCACCAGGGACCTGTCCATTTGAGAAAAAAGAAAATCGCCTGAAGGAGAGGGCTGCAGAGATTCAGAACGGGACTTTGGTTTCAAAGACAAGTTGCTAACATCTCCCACAGAACCTGCTGCTTTTTGTTCTACAACAGTGTAAGCAGAAGAAAATCTGCAGCAGCATCTGAGACCTGCAAGACCCCAAAAGCAGGGTCATGATGGGTCTTGAGCATTTATGTTAGTGACCAGTCAGGCTCACTTGCAGTCAAGTGACAGGAGCAGGTTTCTGTCCTCAACACCTACCTCAATTTCACTACAAAGAAATTGAAGCTTGTGATGGCTCTTCTCAAAGCCAAAGTTTTACAGAGAAGAATAGTTTGTCCACAGCATCATTGTCTCAGTCCCTGGCCATGTCCACAGATGTCTCCACCCTCCCTCCAATACCTGTTCCAGCTGGTTAGATAAATATAATGGAAGTTCTGTATGTATCCATTCTGTGCTGAGGCGACCAACAACAGAAACCATCACATACCACACCTACTGAAAGTGTGTCTGTGGGTGAAGGAGCTAGCCATTTGCCCTGAGGGAAAAGGAGATAACATGGGCAGAGAGGCAAAACTGACATTTACAATACTGTCGTCTTGCCAGGAAAATCTGGGCCCTCACAAGGAAGAGGGGTAGGAAACAACAGAAGGTGAGAGGAAGGGAAAGAAATCAAACCAAAGCAAACACCACAGCCTAGGACTTGCCTGCCCCTTTAGGTCAGGTTAAGTCCTATGGCTTATAAAGCCTTCTGTGTGACTGGGAGGCTTGAATCCCATCACAGAGATGAGCAAGATAAAACCTACGACCATGAAAAAAAAAAAACAAAAAAACTTAAAACCATGAAATCCTTCTGTTGGTGTGCATGTAAATGTCAACACATTTACATATCTGTGTACATCTCAGAGCGAGATTCCTACCTTGCTCTTGTTTATGTGGTCTACTTACTTTTGGACTGTTGGGTGCGGTTTCATGGTTGCTGCAGAAGCTGGCCCACTTGAAGCGGTGGAAGGCTCTTGGTTTTCTGTAGCTTGATTTTCTGGTCTGAATTTCCTACGAATGGGCTTTGATGGTGGCTGAGAATACGGTACATCCTGCGGATTTAAACCAAAATAAAAATTAGAAGTTAAACATTTAAATATTCCCTCCACTCTTCCTGCCAGTGTCCCACATTCCTTTAGCCCCAGTCCCAAGATCAGGAGGGTACTCTATTTACTGACCCATGGCTCAGCAAGAACTGGGGGGACACAGGCATCAGAGTCCAGTGGTCTTCCCTTTTTTCTTTTTCTTTTTAAATGTTTCAAGAAGTCTATTACTTCTTGTCACCTGAAACTCACACAGACCCTGTGTGCGTCTCACACCATGGGGCCTTATCTAACTGAAGACAAGATAGGCTCCTGCCTCACTCTGAAGCCTTTTAAAACCTAAGCTTTGGAAGTTTTTAAAGGTCTTAATCATATGCTCATCATTCTCCTATCCCCAATTCCTACATAAAGTCAAGAAAAAGAGCCACAGTGTATTATGGAAGGACACAGTTGGCCTGCTTCCTTGGAGGACTCTACCTCACCTGTGCTCCTGAGTCCAAGGCCCACTCTCTCTGAAGGGAGAAGAGCCTTGGAGGACAAGAAGAGGGTGAGGAGATGAATGGAGAGCATGATGAGTGAGGGGTACTTACTGAGTAAATGACAGGTGACCCGATGGCATGGCTGGGCAGATGCCAGGTGAAAATGCCACGATGCAAGAGGAAACCATGGTACAAAGACCAAGAAGGAGAGACTACCCCACTCCAAGAGGCACTCATAGAGGCTTAGCAGGTGGATGGGGTTTTGTTAAAGACATCTGTCCCCCTCCACAGCCCTTTTTGCTCTTGCCATAAAGAAGGCCACCATGTTTAGCTGCGGGGCTAAGGAGGTTGAGTATGTACTGTCATGTACAAAATGACATCAAGGGTCAAGCCCAGGAATCTTCAGGACCCCAATCTTCACAAAGAACCCACAGTCTAGGAAATCTGGATCATTGACATTCATTTCAGGACACAGAAACCTTAAAACAATAGATCACCTAATAAAGATAAGAAGCCCATGGGTGGGACTCGCAATGCCATCTGACAGCGTCCTCAGGCTGACCTTACCTTCTTTGCTGGACTACCTTCTGCAGCCTGGGATGGGGCTCTGCTCAGCTGTGGGAGTAACTCGGCCTCTGACACTTGTTCAGACTGTAGAAAGAGATCAGAGAGAGGACAGAAATGCAAAAACACAATCACCTAAATATATAATAAAGAGCACTTAGGAAGATAGTCACCAAGGGAAAACTGATTTAGGCCAAGTTGCAGCCAAGAATGCTTACGTCTGCTGATCCTTGGGAAAAACCTCCTATAGATGCTGCTATTAACTAACCCTCCTTCTCAGATTGTTCAACCTTAGGAAAAGGAATCATGGGAATTTCTTCTGTAATTGAACGTATGTATTGCTAAAAAACTAATGCTTCGCAACAACAAACTCTAAAAATAACAAGGCTTATCAGAAAAACAGGGTTGAAAAAAAGATTTTAACGAGCACCAACAAAAACAATCATCATCATTAAAAACTCTGATTTTTTTAAATGTTAAATTTATAATAAAGAAACACTCTATGAACAGCGTGAAGAAGAAGTAAGAACTATCTCCCAGGCCAACCAAAGCCCACGCGCTGCTGCATCCCCGGATCCAGCACCTACATTCCACTGCAGTGGCTGCCACCATGCCCAAGACAAAGGCTGAAGGGGACGCTAACAGAGACAAAACCAAAGTAAGGACAAACCACAGAGAAGATCTGCAAGGTTATCTGCCAAACCTGCTCCTCCAAAGCCCAAGCCTAAAGAGGCCCCTGCGAAGAAGGGAAAGAAGGTAAAGGGGGAAAAGGGAAAAGCCCATGCTGGCAAGGAGGGGAATAACTGCAGAAAATGCAGAGGCCAAAACAGAGCAGGCACAGAAAGCTGAAGGCGCTGGGGATGCCAAGGGAAGTGTGTGCATTTTTGATAACTGTGTATTTCTGGTGACTGTGCAGTTTGAAGTATTATTTTTTATTAAGTTTTATAAAAATGCAGAAATTTTTTTTTAAGCTATGTTGTTAGCACACCGAACACATCATTGTTGTTTTATGGAGAAGGGGCATACGTCACTAATAGAATGTCTCTGAGGCCAGGCACGGTGGCTCACGCCTGAAATCCCAGCACTTTGGGAGGCCAAGGCGGCTGGATCACCTGAGGTCAGGAGTTCGAGACCAGCCTGGCCAACATGGCGAAACCCCGTCTCTAATAAAAGTACAAAAATTAGCTGGGCGTGATGGTGGGTTCCTGTAATCCCAGCTACTCAGGGGGCTGAGACAGGAGAATCACTTGAACCCGGGAGGCGGAGGTTGCAGTGAGCCGAGATGGTGCCACTGCACTCCAGCCTGGGCAACAAGAGCAAGACTTCATCTCGGGAAAGAAAAAAAAAAAAAAAAAAGTCTCTGAAGCTGGACTGATGTGGAGAAAACACCTTTCCCTTCTAGTTTTGAAAGACATCTTCTTGGCTCCCAGAAAGAGGGACTGTCTGACGTTGACACACACAGTCACCTTGGCACAAAGGCCTTGTGGTGTGGAGAAACAAATTCCTTTTTATGTCCCCTTCTCCCTCTCTGCCTTCAATATACACTTAACTCCCTCAAACCCAGATACCTGTTGGGGTCTGGCCCCCAATAACTGGTTACCGGTCAGGCTGGCAATCTGGACTTTCCAGCGAGAACCCTTGAAAGACCCGTGCTCTGTTTCTAGATTGTGGATCTTCAGATAAATTCTGCCATTTTCATTTCATTTCCTGAAAGTCAGGGTCAGCTCATGAAAAGTTGTTAAACAGCACGTTGAATGTGAAATGTCAACCCTCACTCTGAACTTTCCCTCTTCGGGGCACCAAATGAAGACTTCATTGGGTTTTACCAGGGCTTTCTGATTTTGGAAGTCCATTGAAGGAGGGAGTCTTAAAGTTGTATACTGTTAATGATTGTCGCTCATGTCCTGCCTGAAATACCATGATTGTTCACAAAAAGTATCTTTAATAAAGCTGGACACAGTTTGGGAAAAAAAAAACCACTCTAGTAATTGTGGCCCTGCACCTTAAAAAAGGAAGGGGGACTGTAGTCGAAGGAGTTATCAGAAGGGTCGAGGGTGCTGAGTGGGATGGAATCAGTGACTAAACTCACCAAGATTGGCAAGGAATGTCCCCAAAGCACTTCAAGACAGAGTGGGTGTGAATCCGTCAAGTGGAAGAACACAGGGTGACTGGGTCTCGTGAGCAGCTCTCTATGTCCCCCATTTCCCCCAGTCTTCTGCCTTCAGCTATGTTAGTCTGCTTTCAGCCACTAGTAGCCAGTGATGCCAAAACATTCATGTGCTGAGAACGAACCCTACATATGAACCAATGTGACTTCTACATCATACTGACAACAGTCATCTATTGACCCACAGATAATACTCATTACAGAAACATTGTAGCACAACAAACTGACTTCATCCCTAACCTGGCCTTCTCTAACCTCCTTCAGAACATGGCTTCTTCCTCTGACTCCACTGAAATGGCTAGTTCCCAAGGGCGCTAACATACTCCCATTTAACACGTTATGGCTGCCTCTTCTCGTCTTCTCCTCATTGATCTTCTGCCCAGTATAGCACCTTTGACTATCTTTTTTAAACTCCTGCCCCTCGCATCTGAGAAGCTGCAATCTCCTAATTGTAGTCATTTGCTCTTTTTCCTGTTTTGACTCCTTTTATCCCTCAAATGTAGGATTTCTTAAGGTTCTGTCTTTAGTTCCTCCACCCATTTTTCCCTCCCTATTCATTCTCTCCCAGGGTAATCCCATCTGTTCCTACATTTTATCCCAAGCAATTCCCCATCTCCTCTAAATCCACTATGCAAGCACTCAACGTTCCTGATTTCTAGTTCCAACTAGTTCTTATAGCTTTCTCCCTTCCATTAAAGATAACTATATTGTTGTTGTTGTTGTTGCCAATAGGTACTATGATGCACACAACACTTACTATGTGTCATACATTGATCAAAGGGCTTTGCATGTATCATTGCAATTCATCATCACAGCCCTAGGAAGTAGCTATTATCCCCATCTTATTGGTGAAGAAACTGAAGATCAAGAAGTTAAGGAACTCACCCAAAATCACACAAATAGCAGAGTCCGAACACAGGCCTTGATTTCCAAAGCTGAGCTTATAACCACTATGCTATACAATCTCAGGTACTCTCAGGCCTGAGTGTTACTCATTCAAGATATATTTATTAAGCAGTCACTACAGGCAGGCCCTGTGCTAGCACTGGCACTCAAGGATGAACAAGATACAGATCCTGCCTAAGAGAAACTTAAAAGTCTAGTGGGAGCACCAGGGAAGTAATAAAGCCAACTTGCTTCAGTGGACTGTGGAGGGCAAGTATGGGGACTACAGAAGTACCCAGTTCCATGGGTCGGCAAAGACTCAGGAGCAGGTGATGTCTCAGCTGAGGCCTGGGCTAAAAGAGTAATGTGTGGGAACGGTGAGAAAGACGCAAAAGTAAGCTCACAAAGGGCCTCGCATGCTCCAACATCCATAATTTCAGCTGGAGCTACCACAAGAACACTAAGGTCAATCCCCAAGATGAAACACAGGAGAAACAGAAGTGAGGGGGAACTCATCTTTAGGCAGACTGAGTTAGAAGTACCTGGGAAACAACCAAGCAAAGCTGTCCAGGAGTCATTCACTGTTAGGAGTCTAGGGAACACAAGCCCTCACCCTGCTTTCCCTGGAGGTTCATACAAATGGAGGCATACTCCAAGCTCTATGAGCCAAAAGTCAGCTTTATTAACAGCTGAGTGAGGGCCCAGTAACCACCTGAATGCAGGGCCTCCTGTGAACCACGCTGAAGAATACAACTTGAACCTGAGGCCCCTTCTTGCCTTTTATCTAGAAATCTACTGCTTGGAAGATAACATATGTTCTGGCCCAAGTCTACGCATGCAGCCTCCTGCAGGGACCACAGGTATGCAGCAATATCTTGCAGCAGGCAGGCAGAGAGACGATAATAGTTTCAGGCTCTCTGCCTTTCAGTTAGTTGGTTCTCCTCCATCATCAGGTGGACAGAGAAGTGTTTGCTCTACCACTCCATTCCCTGGTGAGATGAGCAAAGTCTCCTCATGGAAATATTGAAGGAGATGATAAATGGACCCTTTTTCAACATAAATGAGGATTCCAAAGCACAACACAGTGTCGTTGTTATTGCCTCTTTTTCTCTTAAACGTCTCCAAAAACACAAACAATGGGGTGGGGGATGAGGACGCAGCTGTGAGATGTGTCTTAAAATGTTTTCCATTTGCAAATTTACCTTCCTGAACTTGTATGCAGTGGCCTGGGTTTTCCAGCTCTATGTCTGGTAACAGACCACTGCATGGTGTTACGTCAGGCTAAATCTGACCATCAATCCCCTAAATTGATCCATCTATCAAGCATTCGGAGGAGCAAATCTTGGGAGGGACCTGGAACACAGGCATCAGGAAGGTTCCAGAATAAGGCACAGCCTTGACAGAGTCAGACATTATCTCAGGAAAAGAGATGGGCAAAGATAACCAGCTTTGTGATAAGAAAAACTAAAGATGAGATTTAGGCATGCAAAAGACCTTCTTCACAATAAGCTTTCCTTCATAAAAATAGTTTGAGGCTTATGTCAAGCTTGGGATGTGGAAAGCAGAATAAGGTGGGGAGATTTCTTTGTTATTTCTTGAGACTTTTCTAAGTTACCAACTTTGGAAGAATGATAATCCAAGAAAACAGGGGGCCTCAGTGGTTCTCTTCCTCCTCTGTGTATTTGGGGTCGGGGGAACAACTCTGCCAACACGATAATATGGCTTTGTCCAAAAGTTTTGGTTTTCTGAACTGAAATCCAGTGACTGACTCTTGTGGGAAAAAAACAGATATATGGATTACAATTAATATTACAAATGGCAGTTCTGCCCTCATGGTTCCATGTGTAACAACATGTACCCAGTCAGGATGTGACAAACCAGAAAAATGTACTTTTAGCAAAGAGCTCACTGAAATGTGAGCTGAAGTTCTAATATATATCTAATATTGTAATATTAAAATATATACTATATAAATATATATCTAATTAAAATATAATTAGATATATTTTAAAAATATATATCTAATATTGTAATATTAATACTTCCTTATTTACAAATGGCAAATATACTTTCATTCTAATTTTGCAGTGAAACTCCTGGACTTAGACAGTGCTGCCACTCACGATGTGGCAAACTGTCCTGGGTCTTTGACCATTCCCATGGTTGATGGGACAGTATGATTCCTGCTGAGCTGGCTTCCCAGAAATGGACACAGGTTCAGAGAGGCTAAGCATTTCTATGCATTCATTTATTCAATTACATAGATATTTCTTTTGTACCTCTGCTATGTCAGGGACCATGGTAGGTGCTTGGGACATGGGTAGGGGGAGGCCCACTGTAGTAGGTGCTGTGTTGGCCCCACCTGGGTCACCTTTCCCTGGCTGGCACACCATCCCCCAGTTGCTCTGAGTGTTAGCTATTGAGGACTCACAGCTGCCCTCTTCTCTAGAGACTTATTCTCAACCAATGGGAGCCTACCTCCCACCCCAACCTCCAGCAGCCTATAACGACTGACTTAGAGAAGGATATAAAAGGCCAGTCCCCTGTCTCAAACAGGGTTAACTCTATTATGCAACTATGTACTAGAATCCTGCCCATGTGGATGAGGTCAAGGTCAGATTTTATCTGAGACTACATCATTGCTTGGCTCCTTCCCCTTCCCTACTTTTCTTCCCTCTCCTCCTCCTAGGTTTTTTCCTAAAGAGCATTCCTTCAACAAATCACTTTTCAAGAATCCTCATCTCAGGTTCTGCTTCTAGGGAAGCTGACCTGAGATACTATGCAACGTACTCCCAGGAGAGGGGACTGAAAGTACTCTAGTATGCTCCTCCTTGTTGTCTCTGTTTCTATCTCTAGCTCTCTCATCGCTTGTTCTGGAGACAGTCAGCTGCCACACTGTGAGGACACCCAAGCAGTCCTAGCAAGGGGTCCATACAGCAAAGAAGTGAGGCCTCCTGCCAACAGCCTTATGAGTGAGCCATCTTAGAGGTGGATCATCAGCTCCAGTAAAGCCTTCAGATGACTGCGGCCCTGGAAGACATCTTGACAGAAGCCTCATGAGAGAATGTGACCCAGAACCACCCAGCTAAGTCACTCCCAAGTTCCTGACCCAAAGAGACTGTGAGCTCGTAAATGTCAGTTAAGTTTCTAGGGGGACAAAAAGGCATCCTGATGTATCTAGAATTTGGGGACTTGCAGGGTGGAGGAAGGGTGAGGAGTCAGGAGAAAAATGGGAGAGCTGAAGCTGGAGAAGGACAGCAGGGGGTAACACATGGTCTCCCAGACCTGGTTTGTTCTGGGTCATTTGCTAGACACTCAACACCACCCCTCATTTCCATGCCCTTCTCTACGCTGCAGCAGGCAGAAGCCTGGAAATATTTACTCCTTTTCTTAGTTTCTTAAGTTTCTTAGTTTCTTAAGTAACTAATTCCTTAAATTAAATCTCTTGCAGTAGGAAATACCAAAAGTGGTTTCTGTTTGCCCAACCAGACTGACACACATCCATCCTAAGGATCAGAGCTTATCCTGAGGGCCACAGGGTCCACTGAAGGATTTTAAGTAAGGAATCAATCTGACTAGATTTGTATTTTACAAAGGTTATTCTAGATCCAGGACTAGAGGTAACTCGTACCTGGGTAAAAGGAACCCAATTCGAATGCTGAAAAAGAAAAGATGATGGTTATCTAGGCCAGGTTGGTAGGAATGGGTTCGGGCTGACTTAAGAGCTACTCAGACTGGAAACTGAAGACACCCTTGGCCATTTTTGGAACACTGTAAGTAAAGAAAAGATAAGGACACATGGAACCCAGGTTTGGATTCTGGATAATGAGTAAATGGTTGAGAGATAAAGTAGTTTAAAGCAAGAGGCAGGAATGATGGCAGTATGGAAATGGAATAAAATTAGGCAGATTTATCATAAAGCAGTGCTGGAACAACAACTAGAAGAATGTGTATCTTCTAGTAGCATCTCTGAAAGGGGGTACCAGGAAGCACCAGTTCCATGAATTGTCTAGAGCAGGGATTAACAAACCTTTCTGTAATGGGCAGACAGTAAATATCTTAGGGTTTGAGGGCCAGACTACTTCTGTAGCCACTCTGCAACTCTGCTGTTGTGCTAAAGCAGCTACAGACAATATGATGAATGGGCACAACTGTGTTCCAATAAACTTAATTTACAAAAAAACAGTGATGGGATAGATGAGGCCTATGAGCCATAATTTGTCAGCCCCTGGCCTAGGGGGAAGAAGAATCTACAGATAAGCTTAGGAAACACTGCCTGGTCTATCTCCCCCTTGGAGATTCACTGAGCACACAGCACATTACACACTCTGAAATTCTGAAAGGAAGTCACTTGCCTTTGCATAGCCCATCAGTTCCCAAAGTTATTTGGTTTCATCTCCTTATTCTCATGTAACTCCTATTAACATCCTGAAGAACTAATGTTCTGTGGAACATATTTTCAGAAACACTGACTACAGACTGGATTTTAGAGGAACAAAGGAAGAACATTCTATTTGACTTGAATGTCAAATGCCATGTTCCACACCTAACCCTTGGGGAGGTGCATTCTCCACTGTGGTTGACAGATCCAACAGTTGGCCCCTGTTGCACTCCTCTCCCTTCTTGCTTTGGCTTAAGAGTACGATGAAGGTAGGGTTAGAATGAGGTTGCTGCCTCGCCAGAAGGGGGTCCCTTCTCCCTGCAGTAGCAGCTGTTGCTGCTGCCAACTACTTCTCTGCATGAATTTATTTACAGGGCTCTTTTAAAACCTCCTGGACAAAAACACAATAAAAATAGTTAATTATAATAGTTTAGGCAGATGAACATGACATTAATAAATTATGCATTTTTAAGGAGTTTAAAACAGTATGTCTCAGATTTCAGTTCCACTGAGGCAGGTTAGCTTTACAAAGGTCCCACTGGTCCCATCTGAGTCCACGCACTCGTCACACTTGTCACCTGGGCCACTGCAAAGACTTCAATGGGTCTTTTTCCAGCCTTCAGTTCTAGCCCAGTCTGATCCACCCTGCACACCACTGAGAAATTAATCTTGTAAAGCACCATCTAATCAAAATGCTTTTTCTCAGTCTTTCACTGGCTCCCCAAGGCCTATGGCACACAACACAATCCCTCGGCCAGTTAAAGCTCTTCCATCCTCTGGCTCCAATTTACCTCTGCATCATAACTGGGTTAGTTTGCCCATATGGAACCTGTTCCAGGCATATAGTTATTCCCCAAATCTTCAAGCACATTGGAAGTTTCTCCCCAACTCAATTATGTTTGTTCTAGACCCGCTAGCCCAGTGGCTCCCAAATATAACTGGAGCAGGATAATTATCTGGGGAACTTTTTATAAATTCAGACTTGTAGATGCTATTCCAGACTTCTCTCATCAGAATCCCTTAGGGATGGGGCATTAGAAACTCATATTTTAACAAGCTCCCTAGGTGATTTTTATGTAGCCAGCCCAGATCAACCAGGAACCACTGATGGTGCAAACTCTTCATTTAAGAGATGAGAAAACCTAGTCTCCAAGGCCCTAGTCTGGGCAAGGCCACAGGTGCTCTTGCAATACTAACTAGGCTTCTTAATTGTTTCCTCATCCATTCATCATGGAGGGAATGGGGGCATATGCCACATGGTTCTATAGATAAATATTTGCAGCTGGGCAAAATCTTTAGCAGTAAAATTTTGTTTAAAAGTCAAATTTGCAACAACAACAAAAAGTCAAATCCCACTTAAAAAATAAATAGTCTGGCTGGGCATGGTGGCTCACGCCTGTAATCCCAGCACTTTGGGAGGTGGATCACTTGACACCAGGAGTTTCAGACCAACCTGGCCAACGTGACAAAACCCCGTCTCTACTAAAGATACAAAAATTAGCTGGGTGTGGTGACGCACTTCTGTAATCCCAGCTACTCAGGAGGCTGAGGCATGAGAATCACTTGAATCCAGGAGGCGGAGGTTGTAGTGAACCGAAATCTCGCTACTGCACTCCACGTTCCAGCCTGGGTGACAGAGCAAGACTCTGTCTCAAAAAAAAAAAAAAAAAAAAAGTCTATCTGTAGAACTTTGCCAAGGTGTGGATAATTGGTAACTTCTTTTTTAGGTTTGCAATATTGGCAGGTCAGAACAAGAAACTCAGGCTTTATCATCCAAGGATCCAGGTGGATTCCAAGAATGGGGATCACAAGGGCAGCAGCTAAATTCTAGGCAGATGAGAAGACAATCCTGCTCCTGCCTCCAGGGCCTTTCTAGCATCCTGTCAGTATTCTAAATGTCATTTGGTGCCTAGTTTTCACCTGTCCCCCATCTCTGCTGGGCAAGAACACAACAGAAAGCCATTTGCTAAACCCAGTCATAGAAGATGTAGAACCAGTGGCCTAGCACACCACTGTTCCACCCTATCATTCCCCAACCAGGCTCAGAGAGAGGGGTAAATAGAGCCTCAAGAAGGTCCAAAAGACTGAATTCTCAGCAAGAATGATTACCAAAATCCATGACTCAAGTCACCTGTGAGAGACAGAAGATGATAAATGAATGGTAAGCACCTGGAGGGCAGGATCTGTCTTGTTTCCCTATCATTTTCCTGATACCTAAGCTGAATGCCCACAAACAACAGGTCCTCTAATCAATGTGTGGAATAACCCAGCAATGAACCCAATACTGTTTCGTGTTCCACTGGAGAAGAAGTCAGTAATTCATCCCTTGGTAACTGCACCCACAGAGCACAGAACAGTTACAGGGTATAGGCTCTGGAGTCAAACCCAGGTTTTGCACTTGCTCACTGTGTGAGCTGGTCACATGCTTAGTCTCTCTGAGCTGCAATTTCTTCATCTGCAAAGTGGAATAATTCACCTAACTCACAATATCGTGAAGATTAAGCAAAATGTCTGTCTAGTGTGCTAAGCACAATTACATAGTAACTGTTCGACAATAGCAGCTACTATCATCATTAGGATTAAAATTATGATGGGTTTCCCAGGCATAGTTCCTCCTATTGCAAGCAGCAGCCAATCCAACATAAGGGCATTTTCCTCCTTGCCAAACAGATGAAAACCTAGGCTGAGAAAATGCTGGCTCCAATTTAGAATATAAGCGGATCCCACAAAGCAGGCTATCCACAGTCTAAATCTGTGCCACTGGATATTACTGCTACTAATATTGGAGGGGAGAAAAATTTAAAAATAAAATCCCTTTCAGACTTTCATGTTTCACTGCTGCTTTAGCATAGATATCTCAGGCAGTGTGCAGTGAACATCTCTGGTGGGCACCCCCCTCAGTAGACCAATCCAACATTGGAGACACTCAGGCAAACACTGACAGAGGGGCTCAGGAACAACTTTGTTGAGAGTGGGTACCAGTGACTATAATGGGCAACTAGTTGCTGGATTCAGCAGTCACATGGCAGAATGTCTTGGGGATTCCTGGAACCCATTAGATTATGGACAACATCCATGAGACAGACTTACTGTTACAACTAAAGGACTATGAACACTTTATTTTGGTCTAAAGACAAATATTTTGACCATGACCTGGGTTTTGTTCTTCTATGTCCAATTTCTAGTAATGGAACAGAAATCTGAGTCAAGTCTGAACTGCACTCTCTATATCACATACCTAAAGCCATATTAAAACACCATCTGCAGAGACAACAACATGAGCCTCACAGGTAAGGTGATCTAAAGCAGGATTCTCTAGAGACTCACGCTCCCCAGGGATGAGGTTGAAGAAAGATGCCCCATGCATGCCTCCTGCCAAACCAAAGAGACCCTTACTAAACAGGCACCCACCAGCAGCACAATTCAAAGGCACCTCATTATGAGGCCTTTAGAAATCCTTTCTGCTGGGCCCCAATCCCTGACATATCTAGGTCTGGCAATAATAACAAATGTATATACAAATTTCAAAATGCCTCAGAGCCCTGGCCTATGAACTGATATTTTATCACACTTACAATCTGAATTACTTTCCTGGTTCCTTTGCTCTGTGTATTGGTGTGATGGAGTGTTAGAGTAACACCCTTTCTGATTTACTGATAGTTCACACTTAGGCTGTGATAAATGTCCCCTTTTGGGTTGACATAGCCCTTCCCGCATGAGCCATGTCCATCAGAATAATGTGGCTTTAAAAAATTTCAATTAGAAATAGCTGGCCAGAAAGGGAGCTATAAAAATTATGTTAAGAGTTAGGAACCAGCCATAAAATAAATTCAGCATTGATGAGGACGTGGAACTGGAGTGGGAACACCATTAATGGAGTGTAAATCAGTACAAACACTTCGTAAAACTGTTTGGCAGTACCTATTAAAGCTGAACATATGCCTACACTATGACCCAGAAATCCTACTCTTAGGTATATATCCAAGAGAAATGAAAACACTCATCCACTCAACAACTTGGATACGAGTGTTCACAGCAGCACTATTCATAATTTCCCAAATCTGAAAAGTACAAAAATGTGCATCAATAGTAGAAAACAGTGTTATATTTGCACATACAATGGAATACTATACAGCAATGATCTCAATTACACACAACAGTATGAATAAATCACACAAACATCATTTAATAAAAAGCCAGACACGGAGTATACACCGCATGATTCCACTTACATAAAGTAGAACACAGGTCAAACTAATTTATGCTGTTAGAAGTCAGAATAGTGGTAACCCCAAGAATAAGAGATAGCAACTGGAAAACAGCACAAGGAGGGCTTCTGGGGTGCTAGTAATATCCTGTTTCTTGATTTGGATGCTGATTATATGCATGTGCTCTACTTACGAAAATTGAGTTGCACCATTAAATGTGCAACTTGCTTTTCTACATGCATATTATACTTCAATAAAAAGTGTTTTGGGCCGGGCACGGTGGCTCATGCCTGTAATCCTCGCACTTTGGGAGGCCGAGGTGGGCGGATCAACTCAGGTCACGGGTTTGAGACCAGCCTGGCCAAAATGGCAAAACCCCATCTCTACTAAAAATATAAAAATTATCTGGGTGTGGTGGCACATGCCTGTAGTCCCATCTACTCGGGAGACTGAGGCAGGAAAATTGCTTGAACCCGGGAGGCGGAGGTTGCAGTGAGCTGAGATCACGCCACTGCGCTCCAGCCTGGGCGACAGAGTGAGACTCCGTCTCAAAAAAAAAAAAAAAAAAAAGTTTTAAAAATCCAGTAGAGCCAATTTCCTGTAATGTCCTTAAAGTGCCACCTAGTGGCACAAGCTAAACATAAACAAGAGGGAAGTTTTGCCTCTAGCAATTTCAAAAATATGGCCCCATTTCTAATAGCACATTCTGGGACTGGGCTGAAACAGTGCCCTAGACTAAAATCACTGGCATGATACATAAAGAAAAAAAGCTCTTGTTGCTTGGCATGTAGAATCCTGACACAAGGATTCAGAGGCAAGGGAAGCTGTCTACCACAGAGCATGCTAGTGTTAGTGAGCCAATGATACACATCTCTTCCCAGCTCCACTTGCAGTCAGCATGGTGGGAACATTCACAACACAGACAGCAACAATGGCTGCAAACTGGGGCTTTCCCCCACCCCTTGGGGGAGAAGGTTTACCAATATATCACTGGGTGACACCTACAAAATTTGCTGGGCAGAGAAGGGTATTTAGGAGGTAGGAAGAAAAATTCCTTTACCCTGTTTTCTCTGGACAGGCTTGTTTCCTTCTTCCTCTCCTTCAAGATACAATACTGTGATGAGGCCTAGTCTGCCTTCTTTTAATTATGCTTGTGAAACAGAGTTAGGGAGTCCTATCCACTGCAAGCCTTTGAAGCTGCCAGTTGTATCAAAGATACTGCTCAGAGTTTTGCGAGTAAAGTCCGAAAGACAGATCATCTCGGTCAAACGTCCTCAAAGAAAAATCAGAAACTATAAACACAGGCATGTGATCCTTGAGATAAGAGCAGGAGGGTTAAAGGCTGATGGGGAGGCCTATCCATCTGTCCACGGGTTCTTCTCATTGCCATTCTTTTGATCTATGGCAGGATTCTCGAGACTCATGTTTCCCAATGGAAAAGGTTGAAGATGCCCTATGCGTGCCTCTTGCCAACTGATTCTCCTTCGTATTTCCATTATTTATAGAAACAGGTGACCATGTGGATTTGGCCTGTAGGCTATAGTTTGCCAACCCCTGACGTAGGCAGAGAGACAGCCCATTAAAGGTCACAGATGAGGGTAACAACGTGCTTCGATTACAAGTGCTTTAGCGAGCCAGTTCAGCACTCATTCTGGGCTGGTGGCAACTAATTTCTAGCTCTCTGGAGTCTGTTCTGTGTCTGCCAACTAGACCCCACCTCTGTTTCACTAGGCCTGTGGTGATAATTATAACAGCTAAATGTTGTTGAGGGTTGACCATGGCACCAGGCATCATTCTAAGTGCTTTAGAGGTCTTCACTCATTTAATCATCAGACCCCTATGAAAATGGATACTATCATGATCCCCATTTTACAGATGATGAAATTGAGGCACAGAGAGATGAACTTGCCCAAGTCACAAAGCCAGTAAGAGGCAGAGATAGGATTTGAAACCCCAAGCCCATGCTCTTAAATCCTCTGTCAGGCTGCCTCCCTGAGCCCAACCCCCCTGGTTGTCCTCCACTGTCCTTTCCCATTAGCATGGTAGCACATTCGGGCATCCTCCCAATCCACATCTGCTCCTCCTCTGACCCCCTCAGGAGTGCTTCCTTAAAGTCACAGTGTAGGCCACGTACAGTGGCTCACGCCTGTAATCCCAGCACTTTGGGAGGCCGAGGCAGGGGGATCACAAGGTCAGAAGTACAAGACTGGCCTGGCCAACATGGTGAAACCCCATATCTAGTAAAAATACAAAAAGTAGCCAGATGTGGTGGTATGTGCCTGTAATCCCAGCTACTCGGGAGGCTGAGGCAGAAGAATTGCTTGAACCTGGGAGGCAGAGGTTGCAGTGAGCCAAGATCATGCCACTGCACTCACAGTGCGATAGGGGGCAGCAGAGAAGAGAAATGAGGATTCCATTGCTCAGAAACCCAGAAAACAACCATAACTGAGCCCCCCTAGGGGAAAACTGGGCTATATTGTTAGTTATTAGAAACATGGTGACCAGTTTATTGTCTACAACCTGTGTCAAGAAAGCATGAAGAAATGGGTTTAAATGAGACACACAGAAAATGACTCAGTTGTAAGAACCATGAGAGACTATAGAATAGATAGCGTCGGGCACGACTGCTGTGAGAGGGTGACGCAGGATAAAGGAGCTACAGGATAAAGATCACATAACAGTCTTTGTGCTCCCATAGTTCTCAGCAGAGTGTGGGCCTACAGTGAGCATATTCCATTAACACCTGATGAAATGATTAGATGAACTTATGGCATCTTCCAGAAGAATGATACCAGCAGAGTGAGCTTTATATAATACAACAATATCATGGGCATACTATAATGAGGAAGAACCTAAGAAAGAAAACAAGTCACCAGAAGTGAGGTAAAGCTAATTTTTAACTAGTTCCATAAAATAAAATGTATCCCTGACAAATATAGTGTGTCAGTTTGATTGTTCAGAAAGTAATTGTGAGACTTGGTTTCACAGCACAGCATAGTAGTATAGTAGGAGCTGGCACACTGGGGCTAACTAGCCAAGGTAGGAACCATAGCCTTAACTCTTTCTTGCTGTCAGTGACCTCGAGCAAGTTGCTGAGGTTCTCTGTGCCTTGTTTACTTATCTGCAATGTGAGGATAGCAACAGAACCCACTGCACATGGTTGCTGTGAGGCTTACATGAGTTAATATTTGTAAAGCATCTAGAAGAGCATCGGGCACTCTGTTGAAGTGCTTGATAAATTAATAAAATACATGATGAATCGGAAAGCCTCTATGGTTTGTGTACTCTTAAAATCAATTTTGAAATGCATAAATAATTATTTATTATGCAAAAGTTCTCTTTCTGTTCCCTTTTAGGGGGCAGAATAAGGGTTATCCTTGGCCTTTTGCTACATCAAATATGGCCCACACACCAAATGTGAAGGCCATTTTGGTTAAGATGAATGTAAGTCTGCACTGGGGAAGGCACTTTAAAAATAAGCATTTGAGATTAATGTAGGAAAGAGTTCACATTTAGAAAATTATTGGTAGGCACAGAGTGTAGAAATTTAATCAACTTTTACTTAGCAGATCTACAGTTAATTTTTGTGATGTACAGTGAATGATTTTTCTCTCTCTCTCTCTACATGCTTATTAAATTTCCAGCACTTCCCCAGAAACCTTTTCCAGCCCTTTTCTTCTACAGCAGGCTGGCTTGCTTACCAAATGCGAGGTCCAAGTAGTTAACTTCTGCTCTCTGAATCTCAACTTCCCCTTCCATAAAATGATATGCAATGACAGATATGAGAGTGTCAGCATGAAGAGTTAAAATTTAAAAGACTCAGTCCCACTCAGAAGCAAGATACAGGTCCCTGTGGGGCCAAATCACAAAGTGGTAGGTCAGGCAGAGGGTGCAGAAGCAGACAGAGGCAGCTGAGAGCTCCTAATAACAGGGATTTAAATGTCCCACATGAGGCAGGGGACTGGTACCAAGCTCATTCCCTGATGCCAGAGGCTAAAGTATCACTTTGCTACCTGTGAAGCTGCAAAACCAAGATGAAGCCTGTGGAGACGCTCTGGGTTGCCTACTTAGGAAAGGAACTGAAGCAGATATAATACTGAAGCCTGGTTCTGGGCTAAGCACCATTGGGTGCCATCTATAAGACCCCTGACACCTGCACCAGATGGAAGTGCTGTATTTCAAGTATAAGAATCAGCTCTTGACTGGAGGCCATGGATGCCAGGAGTAGTTGGTAGAGATAGCCACTGAACTGGTAGAAAGGGAGGAGCTCAGAGAACTGAGAATGAGATTGAACTCCAACTCAAAATAAGCCTACAAAACAAAATTCCAAAAAGCATGGTAGAACAGCCAAATAAAAAAGGCAAATCTGCTCCTGACAAAAATGAAAATAGAACAAGTTAAAAATAAAATAAGTATTTTAGAATCATCAAAGTTAAAAGTGGAGAATAGATCTTAAAAAAGAATAGATGGGTATAAAACAAAAATAGGGAAAAGTAAAACAAGAACAGGTTGTTATAAAAAATAATGGATTATAAAACCTAGACTCAAAGAATAGTGATAGAGGCTTAATAACAGAATAGGAAAAATTCTAGGCTATATAGTTATGCACAGGATTTTTAATTTGGAAGATGAAGATTTCATCCAGAGCAAACCCAGAAAGATCACAACATAAATAGATGAAAGTGACAAGGTGCAGTGCTCACATCTGTACATCCCAGCACTTTGGGAGGTCGAAATGGGAAGACTGCTTGAGCCCAGGAGTTCAAGACCAGCTTGGGCAACATGAAAAAACCCCATCTCTACAAAAAATACAAAAAACTAGCCAGGTGTGGTGGCATGCACCTGTAGTCCCAGCTATTTGGGAGGCTGAAATGGGAGGACGGCTTCAGTGAGCCATGGATTGTCCCATCACACAGCCTGGGTGACAGAGCAAGACCCTGTCTCAAAAAAGAAAAAAAAAAAAAAAGATGAAAGACTCATTACTAGAATTTTTTTAAAAATGTGTTGACAGAAATATAGTTAGTTTGAGTTCAAGAAGAAAACAGAAGAAATAAGTAGAGAAGCAAAACCCACAGAGATATCACTAAATGTTCTAAAATTAAAGATGATTTTCCAGAAGGAACATGCATGCCAAGTGTCACCTGGAATAAACAAATTTAAATCTGTGCTTAGACCCATCACAGCGCCATCAAAACAGAACGCTGAAAGTAAAAATAAACTTTTAAAAGCCACCCCAGAGGAAAGACGAAGCTGCACCAAAGGAATAAAAAATAGATTTGACAGTACAATCCGGAGCAGTGGCAGCAATAAATGGTAGACGAGGAGGTAATGCATTCAAAATACTGAGGAAAAATTACTTTCAGTTTAAAATTCGGTACACAGCAAAAGTACTATTTAAGAGTGAGGGCAATAAGAGTTTACTATCCAAAGAACATAGATTTAAAAAAATGACTAGATGATAATACCTCAGTACACTATTTCTTTGAACTTCACAATTGCTAGAGTCATCATAACAATATAATTATGCAATATGTCTTATCACTATTTCTGACAGCTGGTCTCTAAAAGTAGTTTCCAAAGGTCATTTTATTCTGGTAAATCTTCAAATGATGTTTTATTCTAGTTGTCATATCAGAGGACATTTTTTTTTTCTTTTCCCCAATCCTTAATTGTAAGACAAAATTTTTAAAAGAAAAACTGCGTAACTTCCCCACCAAAACAGCCATTTAAACTTCTACCACTTACTCAGCAGTCTTCTCCAAGTATTTTAGCATTAGGCACTTGACATTTAGTATTGAACTGTCTGGAGACCTTCACAGATACCCCAATTCAAATAAAAACTACACATACAGAATCTCGCAAAATACAGAATCTTATAAAAACAAGTTACAAGACAAAATAGGTAAATTATAAATGAGTTATCTAAGCGATCCCTTTAGACCCCTAAAAAAGAGTTAGTAGAAACTCACTAAGGAGCTAAGAATCTCAAAACCCTACTGGGGGCCGTGCGCGGTGGCTCAAGCCTGTAATCCCAGCACTTTGGGAGGCCGAGACGGGCGGATCACGAGGTCAGGAGATCGACACCATCCTGGCTAACACGGTGAAACCCCGTCTCTACTAAAAAAAAAACGATACAAAAATCTACCCGGGTGAGGTGGCGGGCGCCTGTAGTCCCAGCTACTCCGGAGGCTGAGGCAGGAGAATGGCGTGAACCCGGGAGGCGGAGCTTGCAGTGAGCTGAGATCCGGCCACTGCACTCCAGCCCTGGCGACAGACCGAGACTCCGTCTCAAAAAAAAGAAAAAAAAAAAAAAACCCTACTGGGAAGGGAACAGTGGCTAATCTAAAAGTAATTCGAAATCTGACCGCCGGAAAGGGGCCAATTACCATGCACCATGGACTTTCAAGGTCACCCCTCAGAGATGAGAAAAACTTACCATCAAAGGTGTACCATATACTTATGTGGTACAATCAGGAAACACTTCTGTATTCAGTTGTTACCCCTCTTTTCTACTGTCTGTCATGTAATCATTTTAATAGATGCCTAGGCCGGGCGCGGTGGCTCAAGCCTGTAATCCCAGCACTTTGGGAGGCCGAGGCGGGTGGATCACGAGGTCAGGAGATCGAGACCACCCTGGCTAACATGGTGAAACCCCGTCTCTACTAAAAAAATACAAAACACTAGCCGGGCGAGGTGGCGGCGCCTGTAGTCCCAGCTACTCGGGAGGCTGAGGCAAGAGAATGGCGTGAACCCAAGAGGCAGAGCTTGCAGTGAGCTGAGATCTGGCCACTGTACTCCAGCCTGCGCAACAGAGCTAGACTCCATCTCAAAAAAAAAAAAGATGCCTAATATTCGAATTAGGCAGATATACATTACCCTTGACCAGTGCCTTCTTCCTAGACATTAAGGTTGTCTGTATTGTTCTTATTTTTATTTATAATACTAAAATAAAGGTCATCATAGAACTTTTCCTTTCTTTTGAATTAGTTACTAGGATTAATTCTAAAGACGTGTTGATAAAGAACAAAATGCTGAGTGCTTCTTTTAAAAAGAAGGAAGGGGGACAGGCTTATACCTTTCTCCTCTATTCCAATGCTGGTATTTCATTACTAATTCTCACCCTCTCTTCTCCTTGCACTTATCACTATGGCCATTTCCCTTGCCTTTTGAATTTGTCATTCAGTGCCAACTGTTTGAGAATAGTTTTCAAATTTAAGAAATCCTCAGCCGGGCGCGGTGGCTCAAGCCTGTAATCCCAGCACTTTGGGAGGCCGAGACGGACGGATCACGAGGTCAGGAGATCGAGACCATCCTGGCTAACACGGTGAAACCCCGTCTCTACTAAAAAATACAAAAAACTAGCCGGGCGATGTGGCGGGCGCCTGTAGTCCCAGCTACTCAGGAGGCTGAGGCAGGAGAATGGCGTAAACCCAGGAGGCGGAGCTTGCAGTGAGCTGAGATCCGGCCACTGCACTCCAGCCCGGGCGACAGAGCGAGACTCCGTCTCAAA
>NC_045456.1:6367573-6372667 GCF_002776525.5 Piliocolobus tephrosceles
AAAAAAAAAAAAAAAAAAAAAAAAGAAATCCTCATAAGAGAACTTCCAAAACTCTTGAGATTCAATCAACACAGGTTGGTCTGAAACAGAATTGTTTCTTCATGATACATAAATCCAGAGATATGAGTAGCTCTGAGCAATCTATGAACCAATTCTACAACTAGGGAACATATAGTAAAAGGTACTGCCAAAGTTAACAAAGGAAAAATACATTACACAAAGCAAGCATTCTACTTGAATATTCAACCTTGATAAATTTAAAACAATGTTATCTAGGCCAAATGACAAATTTATCAGAACCTGATTTGACTTTAAAACAGAGCCCTTTATTTTGACCAGAGGTTAACACATGCTTAATTATACTCTTGGTCAGTCTAGCTAAAGGTTTGCCAATTTCATTGATCTTTGCAAAAAATCAACTTTTCAACTATTTTCTCTGTTGTTTATATGTTCTCTATTTTGTTTATCTCCACTCTACTCTTTATTATTTCTGTCCTGCTAGCTTTGGATTTAATGTGCTCTTTTTCTTCCAGTTTCTTAAGGTGTAAAGTTAACTGTTGATTTTGGATCTCTTTTTTTTTTAATGTTAAGTGTTTATAGCTAAAACTTTCCCTCCAAGTACCGCTCTCACTGCATCCCATAGGTTTTGGTATGATTTTGTTTTCACTCATCTCAAGGTATTTTCTAATTTCAGTTATAATTTGTTCTTTGTGTTTTTAAGAGTATGTTAATTTCTACATATTAGTGAATCTTCCATTTTACTTCTATTATTGATTTCTAGTTTCATTCCATTGACATCAGAGAAGATGTTTAATATAATTTCAATCTTTTTAAATTTATTGAGACTTGTTTTGTGGCCTAACACATGGTCTATCCTGAAGAATATTCCAAGTGCACTTGAGAAAAATGTCTATTGTGCTCATGCTGGGTGTTCTATAGTTACCTGTTACATCAAGTTGAAGCATGGTATTTGTTCAAGCTTTCTATTTCCTTATTGGTCTTCCGTCTACTTGAAGTCTCTAGTTCACTGTCACGCCAGTCCTCTTTCCTCTTTAAACCTTTCAAAGTCTTTGTTCTGGCCAGGCATAGTGGCTCACACCTGTAATCCCAAGACTTTGGGAGGCTGAGGTGGGAGGATTGCTTGAGGTCAGGAATTTGAGACCAGCCTAGGCAATACAGGAAGACCGTGTTTCTACAAAAAATAAAAACATTAGCTTGGTGTGGTGGCATGGACCTGTAGTCCCAGCTACTCAGGAGGCTGAATCCCTTCAGCCCAGGAGGCCGAGGGTGCAGTGGGCTATGATCGCACCACTGCACTCCAGCCTGGATAACACAGCAAGACCCTGTCTCAAAAAAAAAAAAAAAAAATCCTGTTTCCATTATAGTATGTCTGGGGGTTTTAGTTGTACTCAGTAGGGAGGAGCAGGGAAAATTAGTCCAACCTATCTTGTCCCTCAACTGTGTTTCATGATGTTTTATCTATATTACAAAAAAAATTCTTGAACAGAGAATACAAAATAGAATCAGACATCTTAGCACTAGTAGGATCCCTCTAGTCCAACCTTATTTTATAGAAGGGGCAATGGGTCCATGAGACTAACTTAATTAATTCCCACAAAGCCATAGAGCTACACAGTAGCAGGGCTAAGGACAAGACCACAGACAGACACATTCATATTACTACATTCAGCACAGTGTAGTACAGCTTTCTGTATGTTCTTTCATCATCACAGATGAAGGTACATTCTTGGTTTATATCTTCTTTCCTTAATTACTGAAATACTCATTAACATGTTGTGATTTTCAGCTAATCTACAGCATAGGACAGAACAAAGTAACACTTTGGAAGAAAATGAAGGTGGCATCTTAGGTGACATATGTTTATAAATTCACTTTGGAATAATTTCTGATTTTCTAATACATGCATAAATAGAAACTATCTTGATACATATTAAATTCATATTTTGATGAGTAAAAATTAGGATGTTGTATATACCTTTGGAAGTTCATAAATATGCTTTAACAGGCAGTATATTAAGGTGATTCAATGACTTATACATTACATGAGGTCATTTGAATATATTATAGCAAGAGATTTCATGATGTTTGGTGTTTATTCACGGAATTTTAATTTGATAAAGAAAAAACAAACATGTAGTTTTAAAAGCAGTGACATTTTTCTATTGTTTACATTAATGTTTCTTGCTATTTTCTTATAGATATTTGAAAGTTGACAATATAACACAGGTTAAGTATCCAAAATTCAAAAATGCAAAATCCAAAATGATCCAAAACCCAAAACTTTTGTTATTGCTGTTGTTGAGACAGAGTCTCGCTATGTCACCTAGGCTGGAGTGCAGTGGCTCGATCTTGGCTCACTACAACCTCCACCTCCCGGGTTCAAGCAATTCTCCTGCCTCAGCCTCCCGAGTAGCTGGGCACGTAACATCACGCCAGGCATGTACCATCATGCCAGGCTAATTTTTGTATTTTTAGTAGAGATGGGGTTTCACCATTTTGGTCAGGCTGGTCTTGAACTCCTGACCTTAGGTGATCTGCCCGCTTCAGCCTCCCAAAGTACTGAGATTAGAGGCATGAGCCACTGAAAGTGGCCTCCTTCTTTTTTTTTTTTTTTTTTTTTTTTTGAGACAGAGTTTTGCTCTTGTTGCCCAGGCTGGAGTGCAATGTTGCGGTCTTGGCTCACTGCAACCTCCACCTTGCAGGTTCAAGAGATTCTCCTGCCTCAGCCTCCTGAGTAGCTGAGACTACAGGCGCCTGCCACCCTGCCTGGCTAATTTTTGTATTTTTTTTTTTTTAGTAGAGACAGGGTTTAACCATGTTGGCCAGGCTGGTCTTGAACTCCTGACCTCAGGTGATCCACCTGCCTCAGCCTCCCAAAACTTTTTGAATACCAACATGACACTCAAAGGAAACGCTCACTGGAGCATTTAGGATTTTGGATTTTCAGATCTGAGATGGTCAACTAGGTAAGTGTAATGCAGATATTCCAAAATAAAAAAAAATCTGAAATCTAAGCCACTTCTGTCCCCAAGCATTTCAGACAAGGAGTACTCAACCTGTACTTCACTCTACTATCTTAAAAATTGATTTAGTATGTGTTAAAAATAGATTCAGTATATATGTTATGCTTTAATAACACTTACATTTAAAAATGGATTAGATAGCCCTGTAAGAGGCTCACATAATCAGCAGAAATTCCCCCCGCCCCACCAAAAAGAGTGTGTGTGGTCTAAAGCTCTTAATTTCTCCCAGAAGAATTTACTATTTTGAATCATCAACTGTGTATCAACTTGTGGAAAGAATAATTTAAATGACAGGATATTAATTAAAAGGATAGAGTATTAAAAATGGTATTGAATATTTCACAAATTCAGGGCCTACCAACTGCCATTTGAGTTTAAGTGAGCTGCAGTTTTTACTTCCAAATAAAACAAATGTAGTATTTTATAAAAAGTTGTATCTTAAAAATCTGTCTTTGAAAAAAGTAGCATGATTGCCATATTCCTATTTGGTTCGATATCACTTTCAGGACCTGATTCTAGCCAGATGACGAAGTTAGATGAGGAATTAACTGAATGGACCACAGTTGTTCTGGTTTCCTCTCGAGGCCGTCTGTGTTCATGGCTAGCCTCTCACAGCACCACAGGACCTGAGGCACACAGTGACTAGTTCTTCCAGCAGGACCTTCCTGTCACATTCTCTAGCCCTGTTCACAACAGTCACCACAAGAATCCCTTGACTCCCAGGCCATCCCGTGATCTGAGTTCTTGTCCCCATAGGGTCTGAGTACATCCCCTAAGCTGATCTCATGCCTCCCCAACTCCAGAACCCCTTTCATTGTGCCCTATAAGAACTCATCAATAAAATTCCCTATATTCTCAACCTCTTCTCTATTCCTTCCTCTTGCCCTAATTCAGTGCTTCTCAACTCTGGCTGCACTTCAGAATCACCTGGGGAGGTTTTTAAAACTCCCAGTGGCCAGACCTCAGCACTCCATACCAAAATCTCTGGGAGGGGCTCCAGGCCTCAGCAGGTTTAAAGCTCCCCCAGATGATTCCACTGTGCAGCCACAGGTGAGAACCACTGGGCTAACTAAAACTCTGTCCTCCCTTCACAGTTTCTGCTCCCCAGACAGAACTCCGTCGGAAGGCGCTGTTTCTCTCCCACAGCCCTACCGGAAATGGAACTAGAAGTGAGTAGGAGGCTTGCTCCCCATGGCCACTTCCAGAACACTACAGCCCTTTTCCCTACAATCTGGCTTTCTAAATCTCAGGCAGCTTCTCAAACATGCCAGGACCTCTTGCATGCCTGTTTCTCTGCATTTGGGTTTTTTTGTTTGTTTGTTTTTTGTTTTGTTTTGTTTTGTTTTTTTCCTGCAGTAAAGCTCTGTATCTTTTAGCCAGCTAAAAAAAAAGTTCTCGTTTCTTTAAAACTAATTGTATTGGTCATCTCACCCCTTCCATGAGTCTTCTTGGTCTCTCTAAGCTTAAAGGTATTCATCAAATGCTTCTCCCACAGCGCTTTCACCTTCCAATGCTATTTTTAGTACTCATTACATTGCTAGTGAGCAATACTTTGTTACATACAAGGTGAGAAATTAGTGGCAGAAATAGGAAAATTCTGAGCACGTTAGTCTGCAGGGAACCCCAATTCATCAAATGTGGTGCTAATAGAAAACTTAAAAGATAATGTTTTACACCCCCAAAATCTTTTCTTTATTAAAGATAGTTACACTGAAGCTGTGGCTCTATCACAATTGCCATAAGAAAACTGTCATGAGATCAACACTATTAAAAGGACTTAGCTACTGAAGTACCAAATAGTCCCTTAGCAGATAACGGACCTACAGAATAAACACAAACTCGTGGGGCACAGTGGCTCATGCCAGTAATCCCAGCACTTTGAGAGGCTGAAGCGGGCAGATCATAAAGTCAGGAGTTTGAGGCCAGCCTGGCCAACATGGTGAAACCCCCATCTCTACTAAAAATACAGAATTCGGCTGGGCGTAGTGGCTCACACCTGTAATCCCAGCACTTTAGGAGGCCGAGGCGGGGGGGGGGGGGGGGGGGGGGC
>NC_045456.1:6372767-6390151 GCF_002776525.5 Piliocolobus tephrosceles
AGATCACGAGGTCAGGAGTTCGAGACCAGCCTGGCTAACGTGGTGAAACCCCATCTCTACTAAACTAAATATAAAAAATTAGCCAGGTGTGGTGGCGGGCGCCTGTAGTCCCAGCTACTCAGGAGGCTGAAGCAGGAGAATGGCGTGAACCCAGGAGGCGGAGCTTGCAGAGAGCCCGAGATCATGCCACTGTACTCCAGCCTGGGCGACAGAGTGAAACTCCATCTCAAAAAAAAAAAAAAAAAGAATAAACACAAACTCTACAGATGGCAATTTACTGGATTTATTAAAATGACACAAACAGTGGGCTAATACATTTAACTCTAACTTTAACATTGCTCTAGGCTGGGCACAGTAGCATACGCCTGTAATCCCCAATACTTTAGGCTGAGGTGGGAAGATCACTTGAGCCTGGGAGGTCAAGGCTGCAGTAAGCCCTGAACACGCCACTGCACTCCAGCCTGGGTGACACAGCGAGACCTCGTCTTAAGAAAACAAAAACAAACAAACAAAAACACAAAAGAACACACTGCTCTATATGAAATAGTTTACTTTAATTGGTTTTTGGTTATTTATGTTATAAATAAGTCTTTTTTTTAAAAAAAAATGTCACTTCTTCAGAGCTGAGCCAAAAGACCATGCCCTAGTCTCTAGTCTTGCCACAGGAAAATGTGAAACACAAACTACTTAATTGTGTATATAGTCACTAGGTTCTTCTTGATCTTACCTATAGTATGAAAAATAAAAAGATGTTTCTTTTAACTTATTCCTTTTCCTAACTCCAGGGCCCCATCTGTATAACTTAATGCAGATGTTCATATCACTGGCTTGAATAAGTATGAGCCAGCTAAACTGCATGTTATGCTGAAAACCTATACTTCATTTCTCTCACTTGATAAAAGAATAATATGCTTTTGGTGTACGTAGAAACGATCTTTATATATCTCTGTATGCATACTGCAAATGTACAAATTCATTTTTCTTACCTACTTAAAACCTGGAAAGCCAGGTTTGGTAGTGTCTGCCTATGATCCCTAACTACTTGAGAATAGTAGTTTTCAAATTTAAGAAATCCTCATAAAGAACTTTCAAAACTCTTGAGATTCAACCAACACAAGTTGGTCTGAAACAGAATTGTTTCTTCATGATACATGAATCCAGAGATACGAGTAGCTCTGAGCAATTTATGAACCAATTCTACAACTAGGGAACATATAGTGAAAGGTACTGCCAAAGCTAACAAAGGAAAAATATATTACACAAAACAAGCATTCCACTTGAATATTCAACCTTGATAAATTTAAAACAATGTTATCTAGGCCAAATGATAAATTTATCAGAACCTGATTTTACTTTAAAATAGAGCCCTTTATTTTGACCTTTGATCCTTTCCCCATTGCTTGTTTTTGTCAGGTTTGTCAAAGATCAAATGGTTGTAGATGTGTGGTGTTATTTCTGAGGTCTCTGTTCTGCTCCACTGGTCTATATGTCTGTTTTGATACCAGTACCATGCTCTTTTGGTTACTGTAGCCTTGTAGTATAGTTTGAAGTCAGGTAGCATGATGCCTCTAGCTTTGTTCTTTTTGCTTAGGATTGTCTTGGCTATATGGGGTCTTCTTTGATTCCATATGAAATTTCAAATAGTTTTTTCTAACTCTGTGAAGAATGTCAATGGTAGTTTGATGGGAATATCATTGAATCTATAAATTACTTTGGGCAGCCAGGCACAGTGGCTCACGCCTGTAATCTCAGCACTTTGGGAGGCTGAGGTGGGTGGATCACGAGGTCAGGAGATCGAGATCATCCTGGCTAACACAGTTAAATCCCGTCTCTACTAAAAAATACAAAAAATTAGCCGGGCGTGGTGGCGGGCACCTGTAGTCCCAGCTATTTGGGAGGCTGAGGCAGGAGAATGGCGTGAACCCAGGAGGCGGAGCTTGCAGTGAGCCGAGATCACACCACTGCACTCGGGGGTGACAGTGTGAGACTCCGTCTCAAAAAAAAAAAAAAAAAATTACTTCCGGCAATAAGGCCATTTTCACGATATTGATTCTTCCTATCCATAAGGATGGAATGTTTTTCCATTTGTTTGTGTCCTCTCTAATTTTCTTGAGCAGTGGTTTGTAGTTCTCCCTGAAGAGGTCCTTCACATCCCTTGTTAGCTGTATTCCTAGGTATTTTAATCTCTTTGCAGTGATTGTGAATGGGAGTTCATTCATAATTTGGCTCTCTGCTTGCCTGTTCTTGGTGTAAAGGAATGCTTGTGCTTTTTGCACACTGATTTTGTATCCTAACAGGTGTTTTATAAATAAAGATATCAATGGTCAAAGAAGCTAGGAAATTGCTGGCTTTAACAAAATTTACCAGCTTTACTTAACTGTGGGCCTCCAAAGCCTTTAGTGAGCTCACTTGCACAGCGACTCTCCCAGAGGGGTAGAGGGGCAGCAGTCTGCAAATCTGTACCACAGAGCCCTATTAATATCTCCCAGAGACTGTTTTATCACAAGCAGTTTGGGAAAGACTAGAATATATAGGTATCCCATACAAGTGGTTAGTAAGACTCTCCTAGGGTCAATATCAACTTGACATGGCACAAAAACTAGATATAACCATGTGTTTATTGCCCAGGACTTCATACATTTGAATATGTGTGTCCCACTTACAGTGGGTGAAAGGAGGGAATAGGGGAGAGAAATGGAATGTGGATCTTCTGCCTCCGTTTCTTACACACCTGTTCCTAAAATCTGAAATCTCCATAGTTAGGCAGCTGAGCCGGAGGCTTAGGCTGAGTACTGGGCTCACTGTTTATATTGTGATGGGAAATCTAGTGGACAAAGAAGCAGACTCATTCATTAACAGTGACTAGAGAATTCCCAGTTCCCCCACTCAGATCTTTGGTGACTAAGCTCCAAAAGCAGGCAAGAAGCCCACCTCAAGCAGCTCAGACGAAGACTGCCGATAGCAGCAGCATATTTTGGGACCAGGAAGTAACTACTGGCATTTGTACAGCAAGAGAAAGCTAGGAGGTTGGTTACAAAAGCCCTTTCAGACAGGTCTTCCACGCATTCCACCAGGTGACTCTCAAGCCCCAGGCGTGAACTAGCAGCTAGCAAATGCCTGCTCATTTTGTTGTGACCAAGTCCAGGTTTGCTGTTGGTGTGGAGCAGAAGCCTCATCTCATCAAGGTCCTCCTTAGGGGCCTGTGATGAAAGCCTCCATTGCAAGTGCAATGGATCTGCTGTCTGGCTGTATACATAGACACTGAGACTCCAGTGGTGGTAACAAGAGGGGCCTTTAGCAGATAGACAGCAATCTGGGAGCTGGCTCTACTATTTACTAGCTATGCCACCTTGGGTAACTTGCTTAGCCCCCGTATACTTCAACTTCCTTATCTGTAAAAAAGGGATAGTATTAGTACCTGTATCTACCTCAGAGGGCTTTTGTGAGGATTAAATAGTGCACTGAAAGCACTTAGCACAAAGCCTGAATTATTGGAGATGCTCAATAGACATAGCTAATAATTTGAATGAGAAGAAATTACAGCCAAGGAAAGGCTTAGGGCAAAGCTAAGGTTTGGCATTAGATATACAGCAGGGACTCAATAAATACTTGTTGATGGTTCAACCAATATCTCTTAAGGCCAATGTTAGATCTTGGAAAGGAGTTCTTGCTGGTTTATATGCAGGTCAGGAAGAAATGGGCTTTTTATTACCCTTCACACTAAAGCAGGAAGCCAATACCTCATAGTATTTGCATCTCAAGGTTGAGTGGATGCTAAAAACCATTTCATTCACTGAAAGAAGGACAAGCATGTGTTAAAAGTGGTTTCAGTGACTCATGAGTCCTGAGATGTCCCCATATGGAAGGATAGCTCTGAACCACCCAGAACAATGAAGTAGAAACAGGGACTGTCTACTGAGAAATTTCCCAACATTTTCTGCCAAAAATCAGAAAGGGTCTTTAAAGATAGAAAGTTTCTTCAGCAGCAATTAACAAAAGGAAAGATCTGTAGCACCATTCACCACACTCCATGGATTTACTGTTTCCTTCTCATTTTCAGCTCTGCAAAGTATTGATGAGTAAGGCCACAGTGGCACATGTAAATAAGGCAGAATTAATTTAGGGGTAAAACAGATCTTGGTGACATGCTCTCCCACTCCTGCTATTTCAGCTTTTTGTTCTGAGGAAAAGTACCATCCTAAAGAAAGTACCATAGTCCAAAACCATGGCACTAACCCCATGTTGATAACCATTTATTTTTCGTTTATGTAGAATTAACACAGCTCCTAAAGTGCTGATGAAAATATAGGCACTCAGCTTGCACATACTATACAGAAAAACCATGTCCTACCTCCAATCAGAGAGAGGCCCCTTCTTCTACTCTTCTCTGGGGATGAAAACAGATGCACCCCTGGACAACCAAGAGTGAACTAGTATATGTATGCTTGGTGGCTTATTGAGGAAACTTTCTTTTTCCACGTGAGGCTGGGGAGCTGGCTGGATGAGAATAAATTAAACCACTCTCTGCTCTCTTTACAGGGTATCAGCTTGGGAATCTCATGGACCTGATCTGTGGCGATCAAACCCTTGCAAAGAAGCACAGTGATAGGACAACTTCCCTATCACCGAACAGTTTACATAAATCAAATATGTCTCCTACCTGTGATGGACAAGGTCTCGGAGGGAGCGCAGGTGGTGGGGGTAACAATCCTGACTTGGTAGCTAAAAAGAAAAACACATACTGTTAAGGATCACCCCCAAAAACAAACAACAAAAAACTCTTACGCTTGTTAACTTGGAATGGCAATGGCATTTGCATTTAACATCTTTAAGTTTTTACAATCCTTCTGAAGGCTTAAGAAAAAAGAGTACATGTTATTTCTAATCCCTTTTTCATTTTCATCCTAACCCAAACTCAAGTATTTATGTAGGCTGTTATGATTAAGATGACATAATAAAACTACAGAAAAGACACCTAAAACGCAGCATGGGAAAGGTGGTCAATTCCTCATTATTCTAATGTTATTTAGTTTCAAACAATCTAGGACAAAAGTCAGAAAGGGTCTTCTTTGATTTCTCTCATATTTCTCCCCAGCTCTCAGCCACTACACTGCTCATTAGCTCAGTGAGTAGGCTACAGAAACTAAGGGAGCTGGAACCCAAATGAGGAAGCTTGGCCACCCTGTAAATGCTCCTGGGAATGGATCTGAAAGCAGTGAGGGAGGCTGACAGTGATGGACTGAAATGATATTTAGAGATTCTTCAAAGACCTCAATTTCTTTTTCTCTCCCTAATATTTATTATCAGGGATATCTAAAGCTGTTTCCAAAATAATCTGGCCACATCTGAAGAATCTTTACAAAGTACCAGTCTAACTTGAAATTTTGTGAGATACAGAGAATACTGGGTTAAGCCAAGAACATCTGAATTGTACCTTAGCAGTGAAAATAAACAGCTGCTATGAAATTATAAACAAAGTTCATAATAGCACACAAGAAATAAGTTTAGCATTACACACTGGCAAGTTAAACCTCTTTACAAACTCCTTAGAAAAACACCATCATCCAAATAACTATATGTAGTTTATTTGCAAATTTGTACTATGCATTTGGACAATCTTCTGTGCCTTAAAAAATAAATCAGAGCAATGTACCAAGAATATAAAAGATTTTGCAAATTACTTTTGATTTCTCTTAGCTAGCTGGATCAGACAAGCTAGAAGACGGAGTTTGGTGTGTTCCACAAATGTAACTCAGGGTAATATCACAGAGATTTTCATTTTGAGCCAGTGCATGGATACGGTACAATCATGTGGGCCTATCTATGATTTCTCTCAATCTGTCTTTCATTAAAATTTATGAAACACATTGGTGGGTCAAAACTCCAGAGGTGGTGAGACCTTGAACAGCTGTCAATAACAAAGCACACAGCAGGAGAGAATGCTGAAAGTCTTCAGGAATTATTCATCTCAGAGTTCCTACTCTTTAGATCCTCACAGATTAGACCTTTAAAATTAATTTACTTTCAAAATAAATGAAACAGGCCAGGCATGGTGGCTCATGCTGTAGTCCTAGCACTTTGGGAAGCCAAGGTAGGCGGATCCCTTGAGCTCAGGAGTTTGAGACGGCATGGGCAACATGGAGAAACCCCTTATCTACAAAAAATACAAAAATTAGCCAGGCTTGGTAATGCACGCCTGTAGTCTCAGCTACTTGGGAGGCTGAGACGGAAGGATCACTTGAACCCAGGAGTCGAAGCTTCAGTGAGCCATGATTGTGCCACTGCACTCCAGCCTGGGCAACAGAGTGAGAACCTGTCTCATTCATAAATAAATAAAATAAAATAAAATAAATCTATGCAAGCTTCTAAGGGAAAGGTGAAGCAATTGTATTAATGTGTGTTAAAACAACTCTTTATCAACAAAAAAGAGGACTATACAAGATATGATGAGCCATTTAATTAAACTGACTTCTGCTTCCAGCCAAGATGAAGTAACAAAAAGCAGATTTACCCACCCATTTAAAACAACCAAAGACACATAAAAAAAAAAAAAAAAAAAAAAAAAAACATGAAACAACAGTTTTCAAGGCACTAGAAAACCAGGCAACAAAAGACAGTGACCCCTGAGAGAGAGAAACCAACCAGGTAAGCCCTGTGGCTGACTGTCTCTACTCACTGCCTTGAGAGTTATTAGAAACAGTATTTAGATCCTGATTCGAATCTCATTAAGTTCTTTTGTATGATTTAATTGTTTTAAAAGACAAATACCCTGCTCTTGTAAAAGATGATGTGTGGGTCTATTTCTGAATATACTTTTAGATAAAAGCATGTCACCTACAACACCATTTATTGGGGTTTATCAGAAGCTGCCCCAAATATGAAGAAGAAGTGGGGTAAAAGACTGAAGCCATTTAATATGGAATCCTGTTTTAGTTTCTCACAATTGAGCTTCAAGCAACAAAATAGTATCACAAGTATGTGTCCGTTGTTCATTGTGAATCTCTCATTGTAAGAGTTGGCATAGGTTATCTTCCTCATTAAATTCTGAGAGCATTTTTGGGGGAGAAGCCCCCACACTTCTATAAAAAATATTATACTTGACAGGATATCACTCTGTTGCCCAGGCTGGAGTGCAGTGGCATGATCATTAACACTGCAGTCTCAAACTCCTGGGCTCAAGAAATCCTCCCACCTCGGCCTCTTAAAGTGTTGGGATTACAGGTATCAGCTACTGTGCCCAACCATATTAAATAAATATTAAGAGCAGCTTTGTTTCATCTTTTCAGTACCTTTGCCACGTTTTTTATTTTTCCAGTCTTACCTAGTTAGAATTATCTACTGTAAAAGTTGAATTTCAATGGCGATAATGGACATTCTTGTCTTTTCTTGATCTCAAAGGGGAGCATTTACTAGCTCACCATAAGGTATAGTGTTGGTGTTTGCTGTAGGTATGTTGCAGATATCCTTTAACAGATTGTGAAGGTGGTGTGGGCAGCGGGTAGTGGGAAGCACAGAGTGCAAGGCTCTTTTGTTCGGCTGAGGGGAGGGCCGGTGGCTGAGGCCTGTGGTATGCCATTTCAGTGAGGGGCTCCACTGCGGCTACCCTTGCTGCTTTTCTGAGCACCACTCCTGCGGCTGACCCGACGCGCCAGTAGTGCAGCACCGATTCCTCTCTGGCTCTTGGGTGCTGCTCTGAGCAGCGTCACCCTTTACACCAGAAAGGTGGCGCACGCTATGGGGAAAAAACAAAACAAGAAGAAAGTGGAGGAGGTGCCAGAAGAGGAGGAACAGGAATATGTGGTGGAAAAAGTTCTCCACCGAGTGGTAAAGGGCAAAGTGGAGTACCTTCTAAAGTGGAAGGGGTTCTCAGATGAGGACAACACATGGGAGCCAGAAGAGAACCTGGATTGCCCCGACCTCAGGAGTTTCTGCCGTCACAGAAAAACAGCACATGAGACAGATAAATCAGAGGGAGGCGAGCACAAAGCTGATTGTGATTCTGAAGATAAGGGATAGAAGAGCAAACCAAAGAAGAAGAAAGAAGAGTCAGAAAAGTCACGAGTCTTTGCTTGGGGTTTGGAGCCGGAGCAGATTATTGGAGCTACAGACTCCACTGGAGAGTTCATGTTCCTGATGAAAGGGAAAAACTCTGATGAGGCTGACCTGGTCCCTGCCAAGGAAGTCAATGTCACATGCCCACGAGTTGTCATATCCTTCTATGAGGAAAGGCTGATGTGGCGTTCCTACCCCAAAGAGGATGATGACAAAAAAGATGACAAGAATTAACTCTCCTGAGTACCAGCTCCTGTCACATCTAACTGTGGGTTTCAAGTGGGAAGGAAAGAAGTTCTACTTGTCTTGACACCACAGAGGTGGCTTGAGAAGATGCCCTTTGAAGAGCCAGTATTGTTTCTGTGCCCTGCAGCAGCCCAAGTGTTTTAAAGCCATTCCAAGCTGTATAGTTTGCACATCCATCTCAGTGGAGGGGAAGGGGGATAAGTGCTTCAAAGCAACCTTTTCTGCACTTTGGTGAGAAAAAGCAAAGGATCCTCTATGAAGGACAAAACTTGTAGAACTGGGTGAGTGGGAGAGCAAAAACATACTGTAGATAATCAAAGAGCATCTCCGCAATGCACAACTTTCTTCCCAATAGTGTTAACTCTGCATTTTTACAGCGTAGCACATGTGTAGTTTTTGGCTATTACTGGTGTATTATGTGGGAGAGGGAGTAATGGGGAGGGGGGAAAGGAAGATGGGTAGCATCATTTTGATTAAAATTTGGGGCCTGATAGGAGAAATGGTGAAGCAATGCAAAGAACAGAAAACTAATGATTTGCTTCTATGTCCAGAATATTTTACCTTTGAAAAAAATGTCACTGGCACCATAAATACAGACTGAGAGACTGTTTAAAAGCTGTGAATGTCTGAAATCTATAAGCCAAAGTGTTTCCTGCCTAAACTTAATACACTTAGTCCCACAAAGGACTAAGCCAGTTAATAAGTTACCAGAGTTGCCATTTTGGAGATGGAAATTGACTGAGGAAGGAAGGTCTTTTATTGGAGAGTATATAGTACAAGCAGATCATTCTACCTCAGAAGTACTAATTCCTGAAATTAGAAGACACTTTCTTTTCCAATAATGAAGTTATAAATATCAGCTTGTTCACCCTAGCCACTGGCTGAGGTGTTGGGGTGGTAGAGGAGATGGTAAGACAGGAGGGAAAGTAAAGGGCCCACGCTCTTAGTTGGGAGAACTTTTGCAGCCATTCTCTTTTTTGAGCTTTGAACACTGAAACCATTGGTTGCAGGGTTCAGTCACTGATAGCACAAGTTTCACTGAATTGATTCAAGAGTTGAATGATTTCAAAACTCTTGGTCTCAGGAGAAGATTAAACTTTCATACTGGGCAGTGGTTCACTTTAAAACACACACACACAAAAAACAAATAAAACCATTTTTTAAGAAATCCTAAGAAGTAACTGATACCCAAAATGCTCTGTCTTGAGTCGTGAGATCCATCAGTTCTTGATATCATGTAGACTTGAATCTAGAGCTACATTGTAAAATCTTTTTAGGCATGTGTTAGATTTCTTTGAAAACTTTGTTTGAATGTAAACTTCATACCACACTGTCAGTTTTTATCTTAATAAAACTATAGATTTATAATCCCTGAAAAGAAATAGATTATTATGAAAATTCCTATCCTTATTTTGAGACTTCTTTTCAGGATACTTTGTTGTTGGATTTTAATCGGAGCTATAACTCCAGCCACTGAGATGATGGTATGATTTTTTACTTATAATTTGTTAATGTGGTAAATTACATTCTGGATTGTCTAATATGAAAACACCCTTGCAGACCTGGATAATCTCAACTTGGTCAGGTTTTTATATCTGCTAGATTTGGTTAGCTGATATTTTGTTTAGGATTTTTGCAACTATCTTCATGAATGAGACTGGCAAGTGATGTCCTTTCTCATATGGTCCTCTATTATGCTTCATTCAGGTGGACAGCACCAGCCCCCATCCCCTACCATGCCCTGTTTATACTCTTAAATAGGTTGTATAAGATTGGAATGTTTTTCTTGAATACCAAGTAAAAATTTTCCCAGGAGAGCCACCTGAGCCTGGAGTTTTCTTTAAACAAGATTTTAAACTAATGATTCTACTTCTTGAATTGTCATAGGACTCTTCAGACTTTCTAATTCTTAAGTCGATTCTGATAAATGATATTTTTCTAGGCATTTATTCATTGTCTAAAATTTCAAATTTATTAGCATAAGGGTGTCCATACCCCTCTCTTATTATTTATTTTAATCTCTGCATGTGTAATTGTCTTTTTCCATTTCTCATACTCAAGTTCTCCTTCACTAATCTCAGCTGGCATTTTGTCAGTTTTGTTACTCTTTTCAAAAAACCAACTTTTAACTTTTTTGAGCCTCTGTATTGTATGCTTGCTTTCTGTGTTATTAATGCTGCTTATCTTCTTCCATTTACTTTCTTTGGGCATATCTTGTTCTTTTTCTACCTTAAATTGTTTGCTTAGTTCACTAATTTGTAGCTTTTATTTTCTAATATAAGCATTTAGGGTTATAAATTTTTTTCCAAGTACCTCCTTAGTAGAATATCATAGGTTTTTATTTGTGATATTATCACTCAGTGCCAAAAGCTTCCTAATTTCCATTACAGTTTATTTTATGATGTCTAAAGCACGTCTTTTAGAATTTCCTTAATTGAGAAGTCTATTAGTAGCAAACTTAGTTTATTTGACTGAAAAGTCGTTTTTCCTCTCTTGAAAGAGGATTTAATTAGGTATAGAATTCTAAATTGACAGGTATTTTTTCCCAGCACATTGATGGCAACATTCCACTGCCTTCTGGTTTCCACTATTGCTATTAAGAAGCCAGCTCTCAGTCAAATCACTCTTTTGTTAGATAGACCATTTTCTCTCTGGTTGCTTTTAAGATCTCCTCTTTGTTTTTGGTACACTGAAATATCAAACTTTATCCTATGTCTGCACATGTATTTCTCTATCATCATTTTATTTTATCACTTTGCTTGAGCTTCACTGGAATTTCTGAACCATGTAGCAACCCATTAATTTTGGTCAACTCTCAGTGATTCTTTAAATGTTGTCTTTTTACCATTTTTCCCTCCCCTCTCCTTCAAGAGCTTTCTAACTGTACTGTGTTCTAGATAATTTTCTACGATCTACTGTCCAAGTAACCAATTCCCTCTTTAGCTGTTCTTAATGTCTAACAAAATCCAGTCTTCAAGTTTATTTTATGGAACTGTTCTTTTCTAGAAGTTCTATTTGGTCTTTTTTGAAAATGCTTTTTCATTTTTATAATTTGTTGGCCACTCATTTTCTTCCTCTTTTCTTTCAACATATTTATATAATTTCAATATCTGAGGGCTTTGTATTTCCTGTTTGTTCTTGCTCATTGTGCTTCATTTTCTACTGTGTTTAGCAACCTGTGACTCTGAACTCATATTCCTTGGAACTTTATCTATAGGAAAACTTTGAGGCATGTGGAAAGTGAATTCCTCTTCCCTCTATTGCTTCTGCCAGAAACCTGAGGGTACTATCAACCTGGGACCACTTTAAACTAAAATCTTGGCTTGATACTGTGTAAAATTCCTCATTTCTGCTATATGACCCAACGTTTTATTAAATGTCCTATCCAAAGACTTTTGAGTATAGATAGCAGTTCAAATACATGCAACTAACCTCACTCTTAACTCATTAACACAAAAATGAAGAGAACTGTTTAAGCGCTCTTGTTTAAGTTTGGAACTGGGAAAACAGATGAGCAAGTGATAGCTGACTAGACAGATCTGAGAAAGCAGGGAGCAACCAATTTGTACCACAGAAGCTCCCCAGTTCTCAGGAATTGGTGGCATCAAACTCCTTTGAATGTAGGGGTAAAATGAGGAAAGCAATAAAAACCTAAAGCCATGAACTAATAGTGGATTTATTTCCTATCCTTCAAGAAAAGGGTATACTTTGACAAGACCCTTCAGGATCTGGTTCTAGCTATTCTTCATGCTGTTTTTGGCTTCAGGGGCCCTACTCTTACGGTCCCCTCTGCTGTAGTATCTATGCCTTATATCTGTCTCACCTGATAACTCAAAATACAGTATAAGTGATCAACAAATATTTCTTTAAACTATCTTAAGATCTATAGGATTATGTTCCATCCTCACAAAAACAAAAAGAAAAAAAAAATGACTGATCGAAGCAGTTTAGGAGCAGTTAGATCCTGAGATTTTCTCCCACATTCTGCACAGTTTCAGCATGTTTCTCACTCCAGCAAAATGCTAGATATAGTTTTATTTTCAGGGAAGGCACCAGGCCCAGATGAAGGCATGAGGGCCGTGCTGAAAACAGACAGATTCAGTAAAAATATGCACTTTGGATGCTGAGATTCCTCCAGCCTTCTTCCCTTCTGCTCCCGGACTGCTGCTTCCTTCCAGAGATTAGCAGAATGTGTTCCAGAGAATCAGATCAGCCAGGAAGAGACATCTAAAGAATTGATATCAAGGGATCTCCAACAGGATGGCCTGGCCAGACCATTCTACCATGAAGCCAATAGCTGGCAACTTCCATCAATTTGCTCATATATTCCAACCAACTTTTTATCCTTCATTATTAAATATAAGTGGATGACTAAGTATTACCAGATATCTGCAGAAAATGTTCTAACCTAAGGTAGGGATCAATAAAAACAGGAAGAAGTGACCCCAAAGAAATAGACTAGACCTTTACTAGGAGAAAATGTTAAAATATATATTACTAATATCATCAGAATGATCATTAAGTTTATTCCAGAAACATTTAAACACTAACTATGTGGGAGGTATTGTTCAAGGTATTGGGAAAATATCCATGAGAAAAGCAGGGAAAAAAAGCTACACCCTTATGAAGCTCATATTCTACTGAGAAAAGAGACAATGGGGTAGTGAGTGACAGATAAAATTTTAACTAGAGTCATCAGAGAAAGTCTCAATAAGATACAAGATACGCTATTTGCTAAGATGAAATAATGGGATGGTATTTAAAAAGAACATTCAGAAAACAAAACAAAAAAAGAATGCTTGGAAATTAAAAGTAAGATAGCAGAAAGAGAATAGAAAGGTCAAAAATAATCTGAGGAAATCTTCCAGAAAGTAGGGTAGTAGCCAAATAAAAGATCCACAAAGAGAAACAGAGAAAACGGCAGGAAAAATAATCAACTAAATGGTTCAATAAAATTTCCCAGAAATGAAGAATATGAGTTTCTAAATTTAAAGGACCCACTGAATACCTAGGACAATGGAAGAAAACAGACTCATGATAAGGTATATCATGAAATTTCAAAGTACTAGAGTCAAAATAATTTACAAGTTTTCAGCAGGGCATGGGAGAAAAGAGCAAGTCATATACAAAGGATCAGATGTCCAAACGGTTTTAGACTTCTTCATATATCATTAGAAGCTAGAATCCATTGGCACAATTCCATCAAAATTCTAAAGAAAACTTATTTCCAACTGATGACTGTATATCCAAAACTAGCAGCCTGCATGATAATACAATTAAATATATTTTTAGACATTCAGGGTCTCAAATTGAGCTCCATGCACCCTTTCTAAGGAAGCTACTAAAGGATGTGTTTCACCAAAACAAGAGAGTAAACCAAGAAAGAGAAAGACACAGGATACAGTATAAAAGAAACCCAACATGGGAAAAAGAGGAAGGGAATCCTTGGATGACAGTGTAGGGAGATCCCATGATGAAAACTATGTACCAGGCATTGAAGACAATCAGTTTATGTTTCTTCAAAAAGCTGAAATTGACAGAACACCTGAGGTGTGAGAATTTCATAAGAGGAACTCTGGAAAGTTGAAGAAGTCTGTGGTTGAATCAAGGGCAAGTACATTGAAAAGAAACAAGTTGATTATTCACTCCAAGGCAAACAAAAACCTGTGCAAGTAAAAAAAGTAACTAATTTACTATATGGCTCACATGACCATAACAATAATACGAACACTAAATATTAATCTAACCAAAATTATAATACAACTATCGGAAGGGTGGCGAAAGATACTGGGGGAGGGAAGATGATGGCAGAAATTTAAGTCTACAAGAAGTTACACAAATGTGTTATTTAGAACTACGAAGGAAATACCAAAATAATCAACATTTTAAAACCCTGCAGCAGAGTGCATTCTCCTAAGTCTTGGAGTTCTATCAATGGCCTTGGAGGAACTTCTCAGACTTCAGTTTGTCCCCTCAGTTCAGCATGGAGCCCTGGGCCTTCCCCTTTACAATATCAGGATATCAGCTATGATTATTTACTTTTCCAGCTCTTTTTCCTGAAGTAATTTCCACTGACCCTCAGTCAAGAAAAAGGAAAATTAAGAGTACTCATTCATTTCACTTTGCTCTAGATCTAGGGTCTCGATGAGAAATCTCAAGATTTGCCTACTCACACACACGGCTTCTGCAGGGAAGCAGGCAGAGTCGGAAGTACACCCAAAGCCTTAGGATTTCCCTCAGTTGCCACTTTTTCCAAAAAAAAAGCATTAGCTCATGCATTTTTCCTTGTTCAGTCACTGCTGAGAAATCTCTTCCTTGTATTTATAATTTTGTGTTCCTTTCCTTTAATGGTGGGATACATTAATCTAGCTACATTCTATCAATTTTGTCTAATTCATCTTTTTGTCTCCCACAGCACCTAAACACACTACCTTATGTTTAGTAGGCACTCGCACAGTGGTTGAAAATTGGAATTAAATTTAATTTAAAAATCTTCTCTTACAATATTTTCAGTCCACTCTTGACTTAAAAATGGATCCAAATATTTTATCCAGTATGCCCTAATCAGTCAAAAGAAAAAGCACACCTTCATGCAAAGTGAAATTTTAAAAATATTTTGATCACATGGTGGAAGGCAAAGGAAAAAAAAGAAAAAAAGCTGAATAGTGTACATTTGCAAAAGATGACAATGTACTCGTTAATAGTAAAGAGTTGCCTTCCTGGGAGGGAAAAGAAGGCAAGAAGACGGGAGGAGAATGTTGTTCCCACATACTTTAACAAGTGACCATACTTGTCAAGCAATTGCAGGTTTATTCATGAAGTGTTATAGTTAATAAAGTGGGATACTAGTTATTAGCAAGGCTTTGTCCAGCCAAAAGTTTTTATAAGTGTAATCCAAAGGAAAATAATAAATACCCCAATCCTGAAAACCACATTAAAAACTTCAGGAAAAGAAACTGTCATTTAATCCTAAAATCAGAAGACAGATTAATAATTTCTAGTGTTTAAAACAATTTCTTAAGTTTACTGAAAGACATGCAGATTCTGATACTGATCTATTGGCTCTCTCCTTCCTGGTATCTTCATCCAAAACTCCAACCTCTAACAATTTTTATCCTCTTATAGAAATTTCTAGGTAAAACATTATTCATAAACATTACTATTTACTAATTTCCTTCAGATTTTTACAGATTTTATTGATTAGCCCCTAATCAACAACTAAATGAAAATACATTCCAACTTATTGAGTGGAAATAAAGCAGCAAATGTGGCCATTGAAAGCTTCAGGAACAGAAAGTCGGTTCTTCAGGGGAACAAAACTTGGAATAACTTCAGCTGTGGAAAGGGGCTCCCATCCCCCCTAACTAGGAATATTTTATGTGAAGAAAATAAAAGCATTCGAATACCAAAGGGGGGAAAAACACTCAAGGAATGGAAAACGTTGAAAGGAGCCTCCCAGTGGGACCTATACTTTTAAATATCAATCAAGTAAAGAGCCACATGCAAAGCTTTAAGGATTTCATCAGTAAGGACCATTCCTCTTCTTGGCAAGTTCATAAAAATGGCTGTTTCTTTGTAACAGAAATTGTTCATTCTTTCTCTCCTTTCTAATCATAAAAGCATGTATGACCTTATACATATCTCTTGATCACCCAGCATACACAGTGATGGGCATGTATGTCATATACACCTGTGTATGTAACAAAATGTTTGCCAAGAACACCTTTCCAGAAATACCTGCCTCTATCCCCTGATGACCACACATCACTCCCCAAAATATAAGTTCATTTAATTCTCTATGGAACAGAATATACTTTTTCACCAGTTAAAAGAGATTAACTTACACATGCCTTGTAACTGTTCAACAAGGAAAATATTAATGACTGAGTTTAGAAAAGTAGTGAGATCAAATCTGATTCTTTCACTTTACAGATGAGAAAATTAAGACCTGAAGAAATAAAATGACCTTGCCAAGGACACAAGGCTACTATCGAGCAGTAATCAGGATCACATTTTGAACCTACAGGGCAGGTAGAGTGGGAAAATGCAGAGATGGAGGATAAACAGCTAGACAGAGGGTATTCTACATTCAGGGAGTAAGCATGACAGAAGGCTTCAAAGCAAAAAAGTATTGCAACCTCAAGGAGCTCAAAGGATCCTACTGAACATGCTACAAACCACAAATGAAGTAAATAAGATAATATATACTATCTAAAAAATATGCCATTATAGCAAATACTTAGACTTCTGAGTCATGGGATTACCGCTTTGCAAGATTACGTATGACTTCCCTGTGTTTAAAAACATCTAGTACTAGCATAAAAATAAACATAAACCAACAGAACAGAATGCAGCATCCAAAAATAAGACCTTATATTTAACAGACAAGTGATCCTCAGCAAAGGTGCCAAGGCAACAGGAAAAGGAGAGTATTTTTTGACAAATAGTGCTGGGACAACTGGATATTCATATACGAAGAGATGAACTTAGATCCTTACCTCACACCTTATACAAAAATTAAATCAAAATCGATTCAAGATCTTAATGTAAGAGCTAAAACTATAAAAATTTTAGAAGAAAACAATAGAAAATCTTCAAGACCTTGGGTTAGGCAGACTTCTTAGATATGACACCAAAAGCACAATCCAAAAAGGAAAAAATTTAACATTACACTTTGTCAAAACTCAAAACTTCTGCACTTCAAAACGTATCATTAAGAAAACAAAAAGACCTCAGCCCAAAATCTCCTTAAGCTGATAAGAAACTTCAGCAAAGTCTCAGGATACAAAATTAATGTGTAAAAATCACAAGCATTCTTATACACCAGTAACAGACAAACAGAAAGCCAAATTATGAATGAACTTCCATTCACAATTGCTTCAAAGAGAATAAAATACCTAGGAATCCAACTTACAAGGGATGTAAAGGACCTCTTCAAGGAGAACTACAAACCACTGCTCAGTGAAATCAAAGAGGACACAAACAAATGGAAGAGCACACCATGCCCATGGATAGGAAGAATCAATATCATGAAAATGGCCATACTGCCCAAGGTCATTTATAGATTCAATGCCATCCCCATTAAG